>NC_043005.1:8530019-8545019 GCF_006345805.1 Octopus sinensis | reverse complement strand
CCCTTTTGAGTGTTCTATTTTCCTTGCTGGAAGGGCTCCCAACCCATGCCAAGATGAGTTAGATGATGAGGGTGGTGGTTTGGAAAGGACCTGCATGAGTCACCTGATCATCTCTGCAGGTCAAACACCCAACCCAGGTGTTCCCGTCGCGACACTGATTCTGCAGAAATGGGTTGGGTGGGAAAATCAGCTTTAAAGTATAAATATAGATTTTTTGAATCAGCAATGTTGTGTTCGGTTAAATCAATAAACTGATTCCTTATGGGGTTTTCCATTCAATCAGGATGAAAAATCGATAAACCGATTCCTTATAGGATTTCCCACTAAAATTGGCTTCACCAATTTTCAACCATAACTTTTACCAATTTTGGCGTATTTTGTTCAAGCTTGATGCCGGCGTTACTTAGGTTTCAGTCATCTTTGGATGCTTTACATTCTCCCCCACCAAAAAAAAAAAAAACATTAATGAGTGAAAATATCGATAAACCGATTTCTTATGGGGTTTCCCAATCAAATTGTCTGCAACCTATTTTCAGCCAAACGTTTACCTACTTCAACGGATTTCGCTCAAATTTGACGTCGGTGTTACTTGTTTGGTTTGAAACAAAGCGCTTGATCACCTTAATAACCCTAACTTAATCCCGGGCAACGCCGGGCCACACTTCTAGTATACTATATATGTATATATTAACATATGTACAGAGGCACTCACACACGCACTTATATATGTATGTTTATAAATATACATGTATGTATGTATAGACATATATATTAAAAATATGCACACGCTCATGCGTGTATTTATGTATGTATATATGTAGTATATAGCCCTAAAGAACCTATTCTGATATCTTAATCCTTTAAACGACTGCGTAGAGAAGGCCCCTGTACTGAACCAGATGCCAGTCTATCGTTTTGTTAATCCCACTTGCTCTAGCAGTTACTAATTTTCGGATGAATACTATAGCACAATGCAAATGGAAGTGCCTTCCTGAAAATCACAGTGTTCCGACGATTATTGTACGGTTCACCTCCGCCAGGTTTGCTTTGACTGGTGGGTCCCAAGAAGCTCATCCGGACAAAAATAATACCTATTAATGGGTTGGACCGACAAAAACGACGGAACAATGGATGTCTAGAAATTGACATGGGGCATTGAAATTCTGAGTTAATGTCTGTCATTTTAAAAGACGTTTGAAATTGAGTTAGCCTCATCCCTATCAATGCTCTTGCGAAGGCAAACACTAACATATTGAAACTTGGTAGTTTGAATGTTTCAGTTTCGCCTTTAAGGATGTCCATCGACTATATTCGTCCCGAAGAGTGCATGAAGAGGCTAAAGATATTGTTTAAAACAGCGGCAAGCTGGCAGAAACGTTAGCACGCCTGGCGAAATGCGTAACCGTATTTCGTCTGCCGTTATGTTCTGAGTTCAAATTCCGCCGAGGTCCACTTTGCCTTTCATCCTTCCGGGGTCGATAAATTAAGTACCAGTTACGCACTGGGGTCAATATAATCGACTTAATCCGTTTGTCTGTCTGTCCTTGTTTGTGCTCTCTGTGTTTAGCCCCTTGTGGGTAGTAAAGAAATGGGTATTGACTGTTTAAGAAAACTCCAACTCTTAACCACAAGCGTAGAAATAGTTAATTATTAACTGAATACTACAAATTAAAGTGTATTTTGTTAAGTAGACAAATTCAACCAAAATTGTTGTTTTTGTTATTTTTGTGGTTTTTATTTTGCTCGCAAGGTAGTACTGATCAACCACGCGTATAAGTAATGCATTGCACATGAACCATCAGCCCCTTTCGGTAGAATTTGGACTATTCCAGTTAATGAAATTAACGAATGCTTACAGCACATAGTAAAACAGAAGGATAACACAGTTCAAGATAGTTTGGTTGCCATATAAGCACAATTGACGTTGCATAGCACCTGCATCTATAGCAACTTATGTTATTAATGGTTTTCATATATGACGTAAATAGTGCGCAAGTTGCGCTGAATATGACAAAACAGTAGCATATCATATGCCATACAACTCACATTGGCATTGCTAGAATTGAATATAAATAAATAGATATAAGCACCATCATAACGTACAGACAAATAATTTCCTAATTTTTTGTCTAGTTATTTAAAAAGAAATAAAGGAAAATAATGTTTTCTTTAATACATTATCATTAAAGATGAATAGGTAATTTTTTTTTATCCAGGCAATGACGTAATGGTGTGATGCGAATTTAACAAACGGTGATTGATTCATAAATTTAAAACCGATGAAGATGTATTCTTCCCTTTATATGAAATCGTAATGATAAAATAATTAATAGGAAAGAGTCCTGTTAATTTTAAAGCATAGATTTTAAAATTGAATTTACTTTTAATTTTAAAACATAAAATTACTGTGTCCATCTATCTCACTTTTCATTCATCTCACATGAGTATTGTTTGCAGTGTGTGTGTGTGTACATGGGTGTATATGTATGTGTTGATACAGGGTAATATCTGGACATCGTACCAAAGCAACATTGTGTAGAAACTTGCACATTTTGCCACGCATATTATTTGAATAATAACATAGTGATAAAGTGTATATTCAGCAAAATAGAAGTTTAGCAAAATATTTTTTTATATACATATTTGTTCATTCCAAAGCTTCGGGATAAAAAATACTCCAGTTTTGGGATTGCGGTGTATTGATAGAAAAGACTATCAGGGTAGCAATTCTAAATATATCGAGAGTTGATAATGTGAAAAGACAGAAACTTCTTAGTTCAGTCGAACAACTTTTGGTCATTGCCCCAGAGATTTATCGGTATTAATGGCAAAGTTGTGTCTGGCAGGTAATTGAAGACTTTGCAATTCAAATGTCAAATTAGTTGACTTCAGGAATTAAAGAATTGACGCTAGCAAAATTTTCCGTGAAATTGTTGACCTCTATCACAAGGGAATTCTATTACTGTGTTGGTGGTCTTATATTATTACAGAGTTTTACAAGATGCATTATATAGGCATGAAAATCCAACACCGGATGAATTACAGTGGGTACTGCTGGTTCAATGCTTTCAGAATCTCATTTAGATAATACAGAAATTGATCCTGGGAACTATGGTTATTCAATTTTAAAATATTTCCCCTGTACACAATATCTGCATTATCTTTTAATATATACATATTAAATTCAACTTATGCTGAAATTCACCAAACAAAGTTTGCTTTAGAAGCGTTGAGATGTATTGAAAGATACAGATAAAGAAATAATTTTGTTCTCAAACGCAGAATAATGTTAATACAATAGCATGAACAGGATAAACTATCCATATTTTGCAGAAATATCTGCCGGCAGCCAGTCATGAGACTCGAACTCACGTGTAATCACAGGGATATGAGTTCGAGTCGCATGGCTGGCCGTCGACGGATTTTTCTGCAATATATCGATCGTTTATCCTGTTCATGCTATATTATTAGCATCATCCTGTTTGAAAATACAATTATTTCCTTATCTGTTTCTTTCAATACATCTCAACGTTCTAAAGTAGACTTTGTTGACTTTCAACGTAAGTTGAATTTAATGCACGATAGCGTCTTATAAAGCTAGATTTATATATACTTAATTTGCAGAAGAATTTGTTGTTGGGGCACTTTAGCTTAATGGTAAAGCACTTGACGCGTAATCACAGGAAAGTGAGATCGAATTTCATGGCTGGCCGCCGACAGATTTTTCTGCAAAATATGGATAGTTTGTTCTGTTCATGCTATATTACTCTTCAACATGACTGATCGAGTAACTGGCAAAATCTTGACTACCTCACGTCGTACATTATCAAATGCAACTGTTATCCCTGAATACATTACATTGCTGGCCGGTGTCAAATTATTGGCGCCAACATACTATACCAACAATCTTTCCATAAAGTCGCTTTCATAGCATTATAATCATATGGCATAGAGTCTTAAGCACCTAGAAGCCATTTGCAATTTCTTTTAAACTTCTTACACTATCTTCAAGTACCTATCGAGGTGGACTTAGAGCAGGCGCTCACGAAACTTTAAGTTATGTGCAGTTCGGGCATATATTTAATATACGCAGTTCCTACAGAGTATGTTGAGTGCCACTTCGTTGCCTTTCTCCACTCATTTATTGTATATATGTGTATTTATTGTATATATGTGTGGGGTTTAAGGTGTGTGTGTGCATGTGTTTGTGAGTGCGTATATATGCATGTGTGTGCGTACGTGTGTGTGTGTGTATGTGCGTGTATGTATATAATATGTAAAGACAGAAATGGATGTACATGTGTGGTGTGCGTGTGTGTGTGTTCCTGTGTATGTGTGTGCGTGTACCTGTGAAAGTATACTCATACGTTTATATGTATGTGTTTCTATGTGTGATGACAGTTGTGTTCTATTTTAATTTCTGCATAAACGTAATGTGAATAGATACTCTTTAATATATTTCTTTGTGCGTGAGTGTGTGGTGTGTGTGTGTGTACGTGTGTCTGTGCATGCGTGTGTGTATGTGTGTTTGTTTGTTTCAGAGGCATCATGCATATTTGCTAAGATGAGCAGGTTCGTAGAATTTCAAATGACAAGTGACCAAGTAACAAAAACAGCACAAACCAAACTTTATTTCCTATTAGACTTTGTCACCGTCTGTGAAAATCTTCCTCATTCACCGCTCAACTCTCCTCTCACAAGATAACAGTTTATTTTGCATATTTACAAAATAGTTATTTTGCTGAGAGCAGTTTCCATTAGAGAAATCGAAACAGAGTTGAATATATTAATTAGTTACAAAAGCAAAGAATAAGTCAACAAAGTACAGCTTAAAATATTAGTTGCATTATTCTGTGAGTATAAGCATTATACTTATGAACATACACTGCCAAACACACAAACACACACACACACACACACACACACACACACACACACACACACCCACACACACACAAACACACACACACATCCTAGTGCAGTGTACAAAACTGGAGGATTGGTAGAATAATTAAGGCATTCGATAGAAAGCCTAGAATGCCTAGGGTTATCTGTTCAGGTCCTCTACTCTTTGGGTTCAACTCCCGCTGAAATCAACGTCGTCTCTCATCTATTGTGATCGATTATTGCCTGTCATTATCTCCCCTTATGTACATATAAATGCATACAAACACACACACCACACACACACACACACACACACACACACACACACACACTCACACACACACACACATATATATATATATATATACATATAAGTTTCAAATTTTTAATGAGTCGCCCATTTAGTTAATATATATATATGTTGTATATATATATCTATGTATATATATATATATATATATATATATTATATATATATATATATATATATATAATAGAATATATTATATATATATATATGTATGTATAGATATGTATATACGTGTTCTGAACAATAAGTATCCGGACTGTTGTCATAATAACGGACTTAATGCATAGGGAGTGAAGCCGCTTGGTTCAGATTGACCTTGAACTCTGCCATGCATGAGAGCAAAGTTTTAAAGTTCTAGCTCATTTAACCTGTCTACAGCAGTGCTAAGAAGGTGTGTAACGTGTGTCCGTCACATTGACAATGACGGAGGAGATGGAACCGAAAATCTGTATCGAATTTTGCCAAAAGCTTGGGGATGCCCGCTGAAATGCCTACGCTAAGTTTTCAAAAAGGATCCATCGTTCTCGACACAACCAAGGAGATCTTGTGCAACTGAAACCTGAGTGTCCTTTTGGTCGGCTGAAAGCAGTTTTGGCACAAACTTGACAGGCACACTTCTCATACCCAAATCGTCAGTGATAATCGACTGAACTGAACCGTAACTAATCTGCATATCCTCTGATAACTCACGGATGGTGATTCAGCCATTTCCCCTCACGTCTGTACGACCATCTGCGATGTTTTTCTCAGTTTATATAATTAAATAATGTGACCTCGTGTGTATCGTTGGCGATTTTTTTCCTCTGTCTTCCTTTCTCTGGATCTTTCCTTCTCCTATGTTTCCGACAAAGAGCTCCGCTCGAAACGTTAAACCCTCCTTCTTTCCTTCTTTCCTGAGCGTCCAATAATACTATATTTGTTCCACGTCCTCGCGTTGTAGTGTTTTTTTTTTTGTTTTCTTGTTTGGATTAACTATATATATATATATGTATATTTATACGCGGTGCGGGAAATATGATGTCGTCTACATTACGCAAAAATGAAAAAAGCACAGACATATCATTTTAACAGGTATATTTACGAAATTTACATTAAAAAAGCTTGAGATACTAAAGAGTAAATTTATTCAATAATATCTCCATTGGCTTCAACCACGGCCAACAGACGACTTCGGAATCTTCTGCAACTTTTCTGGATGTCCCCCTTGTTTAAGTTGGTGAATGCTGCCATAATCCTTGTCTTCAGTTCATCCTGGGTGTTACCAGGAGTTTTGCTGGTTTCCCTCTCAACTGCGCCACACACATAATAATCAAGTGTGTGGCAGTCTGGGTAGTCACGTGACCAGATGTTAAGTGTGATGTGTTCGCGGAAATTCTCTGACAGTCATGACTAGGTTCTCCTGCTTGTGTAGGATGGCGCAAATTCCTGTCGCCAAACATAGGGCCTTCCGGTTGCGATCTCCTTGACCCATGGTAACATGACCTCCACCAAGCACTTGATGTAAGCCTCCGTCTTGAGTCTGAGGCCGTGTGGACTGATGAATGGAGGTATAACGTCGCCATCACTAGATATCATTCCAAACACTGTGATGTTTACTGGATGTTTGATATTTATCACTCTCGGTACATGTTTTGAGGACAGGGGAAGCCAACTTCTGTTCTATGTGTTCACTATTAGTTCGTATTAGAGCTTCCGGCTGGAATACCAAGCAGTACAGCATGTCATTTCCAAATTTCTGGTAAAGTGAATTGCGTCATGGTGCTGTTTTTCTCACAGATGGTGCCCAACTGACCCAACTATACTGTGTAGTTGACAAAATCGAAAACAAAAAATGCAGATGCGCAAAATTAAAAAATATAAGATGGCGCTAATACATAGAAATACATAGAAATACACAAACACACACACGCATACACACACCCACATAAAACATACACACACACATACATACATAGACACACACACACACACACTATATATATATATATATATATATATATATATATATATATATATATATATATATTATATATACACACACATTCGAATAATATGTGTGTGTGTGTATAGGCGCGATTGCATGCGTGCGCGAAGTGTAGCACATTTGTCTTAGTATACTGTAAATACTACGACTGGAACATCCAAAAATGGGTCGATGTGCAGTCAATCAGGTAACGGAACAATGGAGTTCTATGAGGTTTTACATTTACGCATTATAATCCTGGTTATCATAAATGTTATGATGATTATGTTTATATGTTGTTTTTTACAAAATTGACTATAAAATGACAGCAATATCTTCTCTCAATAATTTACTTATTTTATAGGCCAGGATTAGATAGAGTCCTTTTTTTTTGAATAAAAATGTCTAGTTTAATGAATTGTCACAAGATAGCGCGAACAATAGTCTTCAATTCCATTTTATTTTTCTCACACTTTTGTCTTTTGTTTTTCTTTTGATTATAAACAGCTTAGTTTATTCTATGAGAATAATCAAAAGAAAAGCATTCTATTTCTTGAAGAGAAGATTTACTACTGCAGAATCCCACTCCAATTACATTACCACAACGATTTTGTAGCTTAGATTAATCTTGTTATTTTTCATTTGTCAATATACTCCATTAATGTTATATATTTTATTCAATATTTATTACACGAATTCCACGAAATTTAGAAACATTTTAACTCTGATGATGTTTAGAAATGAATATGAAATATTTCAATTTTATTTTTGCTTTAGTATTTTTCCAGTGTTACAAACTAAGGAATTTCTTTTTGTCGTATGAAAACAGTAGAAGATTTAGATATATGAATTGCATGAGTAAATGTTCAAGTATGCAGTCTATTTTTCTTCTTTTTTTTTCCATTTCTGAAAGTCAATATTTAGTTATATCTCGGGCTTTAATTGCTAAATTATGATGATGATGATGATAATGATAATGATGATGAGGAGGAGGAGGGGGAGGAGGATGATAATGGTGATGATGATGATGATGGAAACCTCGATTTCGACATATGAATGAAAGAAAGAAGTAAAAATCAAAAATAATGATTAAATAAAGGAGAAGCTTCATCTTCTTGCGATGGATGTCTGAAATAATAATGATAATAATGATGATAATAATAATAATAATAATAATAATAATAATAATAATATAATAATAATAATAATAATAATAATAATAACCAACACTTTCAATACAGGAACCATCAGAGCATCACAACAAAACACAGCACTTACCCAAGGCAAACATAGCTGCGATCGGTAGTGAAGTGAAAGCACGATATAAAAAAAATTACTAAATAATAATAATAATAAAAATGGCCTTGTGCAGTATCAGGCAATGGCTTCCATGGTTTCTGATCTTAATTAATTTGAAGTGTTGATATATACATGATTTGTGTCGGTGCAAAAAATGGGCTATAAGAAATATTCTGCGCAATACCGCACATTTGTTTCTCGGTTGCTTGAGCTTAATCACTTGAGTTGCTGTCGATATGTACATCTCTGAACGTGAGAAGCCTTTGTGGGGAAGTACCATTCCCATGGGCAGAGAAGAATTCTTTGGAGTTTGAATAATTCAACACTGGAAACATGTGTGTTTCGGTCATCACCCTAGTCAGGGACATTTGGAACAGGATAGGCTACTCAACCCAAAGAAAATTCTAACTGGGCCTCAACAGCAATGTCATGTGCTCTTTATCTTGATATGAAGTCTTCATGTCGCACACATTGGGTTGTGATGCGTGTTCCTGCTATAACCTTGTCAGACGTAGAGTCACGATCGGTATATTGGGTTACATATATTTGTAACAGAGCGTCACTTTGATGGTATGCGCTGCAAGTCCAGTCCAGTCTGTGCGATATTAAGATGGATATTGAAGAAGACGAAGAAGAAGAAGAAGAAGAAGAAGAAGAAGAAGAAGAGGAGGAGGAAGGAGAAGAACAAGAAGAACAAGAAGAACAAGAAGAAGAAGAAGAAGAAGAAGAAGAAGAAGAAGAAGAAGAAGAGAAGAAGAAGAAGAAGACCTATGAAAGTTTTCTATTATCTCCGACTTGAATGTCCACCAGAAAAGACCGTTTAAACTCTTCAACTTGAAGCCCAGAGTTGTTCAGACGACGCCTTCGATCATATCCGCTATTATAACTAATGAATTCCACAGTTGTTTACTCGCTGACGTCATTGTCCACTTGTTAGAGTGCCTTGGGAGTCACACAAAATTCTTGAATTCCAAACTCCTCAGTCTACGGTTGATCCCTGAATGCAATACGCTGAAACTCATGAATTGTGACAAGACGTATCGTCGCACCACAGACGATCGCACAAGTTCGTCTTCGTTTTCATCACCGTCGTCCCTGCGATCAATATAATTCTCCACAACAGTACAGCTTCGGTGCTTGCCTACGGAGCACCAGCGATGGCATTCTAAAAGCACTACTGAGTGGGGTGTATGATGTCCTAGTCAGCAAAAAATGTTCTTTCCTCGTATTTTCTAATGTATTGAAATTACATTATGCAAAATATGCACGGAGTATTTCTTTATTGTTATTTTTGTATGATATACACATTTGTAAGTCCAGAACTTTTCTTTATAAATTTGCCTGCATCACACTTTATAATTCCGAAAGCACATAGAACCAGTGCTTTGAGAATGGTGCGACTTATGAATGTGAATATCATACAGCAACTAGTACAATGAGACACTACACGTACAAGGTCCCTCTCTTCAGCTCCACTCTTTTGTCATCTCCTTTACTAAATATTTGCATTTGGATAATGTTTCAATTCCTTATAGAAATGAATTACCATCTGTTTAGATTGATATATTGGTCAGGATACCCTTTCGTTTCTGGTTGTCCCTGGCAACGATATTTACAGTTAGTCTTTACCTACCTATATGGATTGACATTTTCTGCAATATATTCATAAAAATTCTTTATTTTGTTATTTCTAAACACTGACATAATCTCCAGTATCTAAAAGGCCAAACTTTGGTGTGGTTGTTAAAATCTAATATCGATTGTGTTGGAATAGACGTCGTGTTATATCAATTAGTTGTTATTTTGCAGACTATGAAATTTGTGAGATGCGTTGGCGCTGTTATTCAATGTTGATTCCTGGATGGAAGCACTCCGTCGGTTACGACGACGAGGGTTCCGGTTGATCCGAATCAACGGAACAGCCTCCTCGTGAAATTAACGTGTAAGTGGCTGAGCACTCCACAGACACGTGTACCCTTAACGTAGTTCTCGGGGATATTCAGCGTGACACAGAGAGTGACAAGGCCGGCCCTTTGAAATACTGGTACAACAGAAACAGGAAGTAAGAGTGAGAGAAAGTTGTGGTGAAAGAGTACAGCAGGGATCACAACCATCCCCTGCCGGAGCCGCGTGGTGCTTTAGGTGTTTTCGCTCAATAAACACTCACAACGCCCGGTCTGGGAATCGAAACCGCGATCCTATGACCGCGAGTCCGCTGCCCTAACCACTGGGCCATTGCGCCTTCTATGTTAATTCCATAGCGTGTGAGAGTGTGAATCTTCTTATTTTATTAGTTGCTAATTGTATTATTTATGTGAGGTGATATTTTATTAGCTGATGTTTAATGTATATGATTCCTGTAGAGAGTATACTGTGAGTTATGCTACCGAACTGGAAAGTACTTACAAATGATGAGACCTATACATAGTAGAGCTATTTTTAAAATTTACTTATAGTCATGGGCCCTGTTACAGTTCTACTGTCTTTATTCATAAATTATCATACTTGACGCTCCACTTATTATCGTTACTGTTTCCTCTTTAATGATGGCCATACTACATTTTTTTCAATTTCCAGCGTTTGTAATATTACAACTTGGGTCACAATATATGGTAATTTCTATCAGATTATTGATATTTTTGTTCTAATTCTTGGTAATTATATCTGAACTGTTATCTTGATCTCTGTGTCAGATTCTGGTTAGGATGTTGCCATGTGAAGTGTTTGGTATATGTTCATATCACTTTTTATCCTTTGCAGCGTTCAAGTGTTGGCTATTGCCCAATGAACATAAATGCTGATCATTGACTCTGTGGATACACAAAAACTTGGCTAGGACTTGGACACCGGAAATGTTGTAATCAATTGTCTCCTGCACTGACTTTATACTGTATGCTAGATGTTATCTTTTGCAATTATTTTATCTTTTCGTTGGTTGTGACTAAGTTTTGGTTCTAATCATCAGAAATCAGATCTCCTTCTTAAACTTTTAACCCAGAGCATAGGAATTCATTCTCGCTTACCTCTTTTCTGTTACCATGTTTAGTACGTTTTTGATTTGCTTTCATTTCCCATTTTTATATTTTAACGGTCTTGCATTGTTTTATTCTTATCACGTCCTTTCAGTGTAGTTAACATCAAATTTATACGACAGTTTTTCCTTCTACGTACAGCAACTGCTTCCGACTCTGTCATTGTTTCCATGTTTTATTTATTTATTTATTTATGTGCCCTTTTCAAGCCTAGCCAGGTTCATGAGCCCGGTTTCCCGGTTTCTGTGGCGTATGTGTCCCCCCCCACCACCACCACCAGCTGGACGGCACGCCAGTCCATCGCAGAGTTACTCAAGAAACAGGAAGAGAGAGTGAGAGAAAGTTGTGGTGGAAGAGTACACCAAGGGTCGCCACCACCCTCTGCCGGAGCTTTGTGGAGCTTTTAGATGTTTTCGCTCAATAAACACACACAACGCCCGGTCTGGGAATCGAAACCGCGATCCTCCGATCGCGAATCCGCTGCCCTAACCACTGGACCATTGCGCCTCCATATTGCAATACGTTTCCATATTGCAATAAACAATTCCTATTTGCTTACTTTCAGTTTATGTACGCCTTTTATTGTTTCTTTGTAGCGCACTTCACATCTTTATCTAGGTCTGATGCAGTCCTCTCTGTTCAAGATGTGTAGATACTACCTATACCAGCTTTGCATGCGGGTGGGTTCCAAACGCTATTAGTATTCTCTTGTCTTTTTTTGCGCAAGCATTTTAAATTCATTTTACTGTCTCTGTTCAAGACGTGTAGATACTACCTATACCAGCTTTGCATGCGGGTGGCTTCCAAACGCTATTAGTATTTTCTTGTCTTTTTTTGCGCAAGCATTTTAAATTCATTTAACTGCCAAATTATTAAGTTGAAGCTGATTTTTATAATTAAGATGACGACTGCATCTATATTTATTATATTACATCTATCCTCGAGTTTCATTTTTTTAACATTAGGGTTCTCCGTAATATTCATTCCGGATATTCTTCTTCAAGTCTATGTTGTATCTTATTAGTTCTGTCTATTGGATGGATGGAAGCACTCCGTCGGTTACGACGACGAGGGTTCCGGTTGATCCGATCAACGGAAGAGCCTGCTCGTGAAATTAACGTGTAAGTGGTTGAGCACTCCACAGACACGTGTACCCTTAACGTAGTTTTCGGGGATATTCAGCGTGACACAGAGAGTGACAAGGCCGGCCCTTTGAAATACAGGTACAACAGAAACAGGAAGTAAGAGTGAGAGAAGGTTGTGGTGAAAGAGTACAGCAGGGATCACCACTATTCCCTGCCGGAGCCTCGTGGAGCTTTAGGTGTTTTCGCTCAATAAACACTTACAACGCCCGGTCTGGGAATCGAAACCGCGATCCTATGAGCGCGAGTCCGCTGCCCCAACCACTGGGCCATTGCGCCTCTGTTCTGTCTATTACTATGTGTATGTATAGGCGCGATATGGTTAAATCTCAGGCTTGGCTGTCTATATAATTTCATATTATTTGTTCCTGGTTCGTTTACTCCGCCTTGTAATAGCATTGGCAAACATATCTTATACCATACATATTTTCATGTAATGACTGAATTTATTAACAATTTTTAATACATATAGGCGCAGGAGTGGCTGTGTGGTAAGTAGCTTGCTAACCAACCATATGGTTCCGGGTTCAGTCCCACTGCGTGGAATCATGGGCAAACGTCTTCTGCTATAGCGCCGGGCCGACCAATGCCTTGTGAGTGGATTTGGTAGACGGAAACTGAAAGAAGCCTGTCGTATATATGTATATATATATATGTATGTTTGTGTGTCTGTGTTTGTCCCCCTAGCATTGCTTGACAACCGATGCTGGTGTGTTTACGTCCCCGTCACTTAGCGGTTCGGCAAAAAAGCGACTGATAGAATAAGTACTGGGCTTACAAAGAATAAGTCTCGGGGTCGATTTGCTCGACTAAAGGCGGTGCTCCAGCATGGCCGCAGTCAAATGACTGAAACAAGTAAAAGAGTAAATGAGTTAAGAGTATATTCTAAATCAGCATGTTCCTATGGAAATATTTTAAACTCAACCATATAATATCAACATTCCTAATATTTCTTTACGATTTACATCTTTACGTGTTCTGACTACATTGCAGCGCGCAGCACTCTGTTCATAGAGTATGTGTAATATCTTGTATTATCACCGAGTAGCTCTACTCTATGTGTTATGCGTTTTGTATGTTCCCGATTTTAGGTAAAACCCTGTGATACATGCTTCTTGATCCTTCCCGAGGTAGGTAAGTATTATTATTATTATTATTATTATTATTATTATTATTATTATTATTATTATTTTATTATTATTATTATTATTATTATATCATTATTATTATTAGAATTAGATAAACTTAGATATGCTTCGACCAAAGATTGGTCCAGGCCATGTCTAACTTAATAGCACCATTATTATTCTTATTATTATTATTGTTGTTGTTGTTGTTGTTGTTGTTGTTGTTGTTGTTATTATTATTATCATCATCATCGTTATTATTATTATTATTATTATTATTATAAGGGGACAAGCTGGCAAGATCGTTAGCACACCAGAAAAAATGCTTAGTGGCATTTCGTCTGACTTCACGTTCTGTGTTCAAATTCTGCTAGGGTCAACTTTGCCTTTCTTCCTCTCGTTCTACAATTAAGTACCAGTGGAGTTCTGGTATCGATGTAGTAGTAGTAGTAGTAGTAGTAGTAGTAGTAGTAGTAGTAGTAGTAGTAGTAGTAGTAGTAGTAGTAACAACAGCAACAACAGCAGCAGCAGCAGCAGTAGTAGTAGTAGTAGTAGTAGTAGTAGTAGTAGTAGTAGTAGTAGTAGTATGAGGAGGAGGAGGAGGATGGGGTTTACATCCACAGAGTTTACTCTCCGAGCAGAGGTAAGAGAATACTGATCCTCGTAGAATCATGTAAAATGTGTCTCGTCTACCTGCAATTTAGAAGTGGTTTCCTATAATCCCTTATTGAATATGATTATAACAAATTGTAAAAAACATTTTATATCCATAAAAAGAACCCCCCCCCCAAAAAAAAAAATTAGAGCTTACTTCTTAAGGGTTACATTTGGTAAATAATTATGAAAGTCACTACCACCACCTTATCACACGCGGTATGTTATTGCTCAATCTGTATATGAAAAAAATATTATCCTTGGCCTGAGGAATAGATGCGCTCTGAATGGACAACAGTTGTCAGAGCTTTTGCGATAGATGAGTAGATATGCTGGAATATAATATTCACATGTCCTTCAATGTAAACAATTATTGTCAATTGGAAGTTTTGTTTTCTGAAACATCATATTTTATCAGGAGGCTTAACTGTAAATGCATCACGTAGCAAAGTTGGTTTACATAGCCTAGCCTCCCATCTACAACAGGTTTAATTGGTACTTATATAAACATGTATGAGGGCAAAATATGGAAATACTATGAAACTTTGGCATACAGACAGACTGACGAACAGCTCATAATAATTCG
>NC_043005.1:8467519-8525019 GCF_006345805.1 Octopus sinensis | reverse complement strand
AGTATAACGCCCGGCAATTGAAAAAGTCTTTTACGTTTCGAGCCTACGCTCTTCCGCAGAAAGGAACACAGAAAGAAACAAGGCGAGAAACAAGGAGAGAAAAAATGTGTGTAGTGGCTACCGATCTATCATGGAGACTGATATATATATATATTCAAAAATTTTAAGCTAAGTATCAAAGAGAAGGGAAGGAACCTGGTCAAGTAATTACGCTAAAAGTGTCTCAGCACCAAACGCGGGTTATGGGTTTTTAATAATAATATATTATTTAATTCTCACCCTTCGTCTTAGTAGTTCTTGGTGACACAGACCCAGCCTTATTACAATCTCAGATTTTAACTCCATGTTGTTAATTTGGACTCTATCTCGTCCAAATTGATGTGACACAAATATTAGGTTTTCTACAAAAATATAAATCCTAATAATATTATAATAAACAATATATATTAAATATATCTAAGAACACACAATATCTCGTCAGTTTCAGGATATATATTCGTTGAGAAATTGTTTGTATAACTGAGTGTATCCCCATTTTTTAATTAGCTTTATTCTTGTGCAAATAAAATGTTTGCTTTTCAAGTGTGATATAAAACATATTTTGTGAAATTTCCAATAATAGCGAAAATTATACGCACCACGATTAGTACATTAATATCGATTTTTTAAATTTCGCTTAAGGCTAGCAATTTGCAAAGAAGTAATAGGTGTGGAATGTGTGGAAGTACTCCGTCGGTTACGACGATGAGGGTTCCGGTTGATCCGAATCAACGGAACAGCCTGCTCGTGAAATTAGCGTGTAAGTGGCTGAGCACTCCACAGACACGTGCCCCTTAACGTAGTTCTCGGGGATATTCAGCGTGACACAGAGAGTGACAAGGCCGGCCCCCTTGAATACAGGTACAACAGAAACAGGAAGTAAGAGTGAGAGAAAGTTGTGGTGAAAGAGTACGGCAGGGATCACCACCATCCTCTTGGATCTTTTAGGTGTTTTCGCTCAATAAACACTCACAACGCCCGGTCTGGGAATCGAAACCGCGATCCCATGACCGCGAGTCTGCTGCCCTAACCACTTGACCATTACGCCTCCACAGGTGTGGAATAGACGGTCAGTAACTATACTGACACTGTAGATAGAAAGGCCACTCTGCTCCGGCAGAACTTTAAGGAAACATGTGAGAGAATTAAATTTGAAACTGGAATATATTTAATATCATGTTTTGCGATTTTTGAAAAACCAGGACGCATGCATTATTCTTAGTAATGGTATATTTTGAAAGACTATCTAAAATAAATAATTAAACATTTCACAGCTTGAAAAAGCGAATTAATGTTGTCTCTTCGGAGTGTACGTATAGATATTTTAGAGAATCCTTTACAATATCCACAAATTTGTGTAAAATAAAATGTGATCCACTCAAATTCATTTGGTCGTCGCATTCATATATATCTTGACCGTTTTAAACTTGTTAGATCCCATTATTTTTCAATTCTGAACATAGCTGGTAGAATGAGAGTGAGAGAGAGAAGCAAGAATTAGCCCCAATATTTGACTGGTACATTAATTTACCGACGCAAGAAGAATGAAAGGATACGTTTACCTCAGCGGGATTTGAAATAAGAGTGCACAAACCGGTCTGACCATTCCAGAGAATACTGAGAAGCCTATTTATCTCAAATCATTAATATGTTTATGAGGTGTAAAAACTCTTTCGTCATTCGACGTGAACACGACCATTGATATTCTATTTCAGATTATCAGCAAAATAGAACATTAGTAAGCAACTGTGATACAAATATATCCCACACATCCTCATAGGTATATAGGTGTATGTGTGTGTGTTTGTGTGTGCATGCATGCGTGCGCTTGTGTGTATATATGTATGCATGGATTGTATATAAACACATACACATATATACATACTATCATTAGGAAATAATAATAATAATAATAATAATAATAATAATAATAATAATAATAATAATAATAATGATGATGATGATGATGATGATAAGCAGTTTCTCTCATGGCTTCTGATCTTAATTGATTGGAAGTGTTCTTATTTCAATTGTTCTGTCTTGGTGTAAAAATGGTCTACAGCAAATATTCTGCTCAATACCACAGATTTGCTTGTCAGCTGCTTGACCTTAAACAATTGAGCATCTCCCTTAGTGGCTGACGATATGTGCATCTCTGATCACGAGCATAAGTAGTGGGGGAACATCATATCCATGTTTTGAGAGAAATTATTTGGGGTTTGAATAATTGACCATTGGAAACATGGGTGTTTTGTTCAACATACTTAAACAACCCTTATTCAGGTAACTTTGGAGCGAGATTGGCTACTCGACCTCTAGAAGATTCTAACCGGCCCCCAACGGCAAGGTAATGCTCTGTTTATCTTGATATGACATCACTATATCGCTCACATATGGTTCTAATGCATGTGCCTGGTGTACCCTTTTCAGACATGTAATCATGAGTGGTATTCTAGGCTTCGTATATTTTAATCTAGTGTCACTTTGATGGCTTGCACGGCTCTCTCAGATAATAATATCAGGATGGAATTTGGCCTCGATAAATGTACAAAACGTATCTATCTTCATCAGAGGAAAAATGACATAAACATCCAACGTTAACCTCGACCACTAGAATGTCATACACGTGTTAGAAATAGCGGAGAGCTAGTGGTATATGAATGTGATGAAATCAAACATTCAATGATGAGGTAAAAGTTCAGAAAAGAATGTTATCGTAGGTTAAGGGCAATACTCAAGACAGCTGAATGCAAGAAATTGGTACTTATATTATTGACTCCGAATGAAGTTGTGTAGCGTGTGATCGTCGTATTGACAATGACAGAGAAATTTGTCATGGCGATACCAGCTGAGAGGCCTACGGAAAGTTGCAAAAAGTGTATAGAGAGGAGAGTATGAGTGGCACACAAGTGTAGGAGTCCTTCAGACGTTTTCAAAATGGCCGAAATATCGATATTGACGAACATTCTGGGAGACGCGCAACCAGCAAAACTGAGAAAAACATCGCAGATGTGCGTGCAGATGTGAGGGAAGATCGACGAATCACCACCCGTTATTTATCAGAGGATGTGCAGATTAGTTATAGTTCAGTTCAGTCCATTATCACTGATGATTTGGCTATAAGATGGGTGTCTGCCAAAACGTCTTCCAGCTGAGCAAAAATACACTTGGGTTTTAGTTGCACAAAATCTCCTTGATTGTGTCGAGAATGTTGAAAACTTTTTGAAAACTTTTCGTAGGCACTGAGAAGATATCGCAAAGCTTTTGGCAAAATTTAATGCAGATTCTCTGCTCTACTTTCTCTGTCATGGTCAAAGCGACGATCAGACGTTACACACCTTCCTTCGAAGCACTGCTGTAAACAGCAAAAGTGATCTAGATCATTAAAACATTGTTCGAATGCACAGCAAAGTTTAAAACCAATCTGTGCCAAGCGGCTTTACTCTGCGTGCTATGATTTCGTTACTATGGCAACAATCCAGATACTTGTTGACCAGACCTCGTATATAAAGAAACCGAGTCCAATTTCTACATCTAAAACGGATATTTGGTTTTATGATAATTTCAACATAACGCAGAGGTCTTCAAAGTAATTATGGGTCTCTGAAAATATTATACTGTATCTAATGATTTTTAATTATGATTATGTAAATGATTACAATAGAAATAAATCTGTGTTTGTCATAATGTATTAGATAAGTTCACATTTAATTTACCATTTTAATATATTCGCATCACGATTAATTGTTGTGAAGTTCGTATTATAGAAGATTAGTTTTAGTGTTATTCATTCAAATTTGGAATGCATTGTTTTCAAAATCTTCTTTATGTACATTTCAATAAGTATTTTTCTAGTGAAGTACAATGCCAAGTCAACTTTGTGTACACTCTTTCTTTTTTACTCTTTTACTTGTTTCAGTCATTTCACTGCGGCTATGCTGGAGCACCGCCTTTAGTCGAGCAACTCGACCCAGGGACTTATTCTTTGTAAGCCCAGTACTTATTCTATCGGTCTCTTTTTGCCGAACCGCTAAGTGACGGGGACGTAAACACACCAGCATCAGTTGTCAAGCAATGCTAGGTTGACAAACACACACACACAAACACACACACACATACACACACACACACATATATATATATATACATATATACGACAGGCTTCTTTCAGTTTCCGTCTACCAAATCCACTCACAAGGCATTGGTCGGCCCGGGGCTATAGCAGAAGACTCTTGCCCAAGATGCCACGCAGTGGGACTGAACCCGGAACCATGTGGTTGTTTAGCAAGCTACTTACCACACAGCCACTCCTGCGCCTATAAGTATATCTACATACAAACATACATGCACATATACATACGTATATAGAGATATACATATACGCGCATGCAAATGTACACACACACACACACACATAATTCGACACTCGCAATAAAAGAATAGACAAGGTTGGAATTTCAGAAGACCGGTGCTCTCCAAAAGGCAGGATGTAATGGCTAAAGTATGACCTAGATATTTGGACGCAGGGAGTAATGATGAGAGATGACAGGTTCGAGAGCGCTTGGATGATGATGCGAGGAAAGAGGTCATAACAGCAGCGTTAGAATCCTGATGCACAAACTGTCAATCCTGATGCACATGCTGTTACACTTTCTCCACATTTCCGGTGGAGCGAGTGTTCGTGACGCGTCCTCCAAATCGCTCGTCGTTTTCCGGGGACGTCCTCCCGCTTTTGAATCACCCGTGTCACGCAAAACATTAATACGACACATTGCCTCGTCGCTGTAAACTTGCCGAAGCCTGCTCAACCTCGCTGTAGCAGACTTCCCATGTTTAACGCAGTTTGACGTCGTCCCAACGTCTTGTTCATTACAAAATCGCAGACTGCACCATACACATGATCACACAAACACAAATTTCACAATTTGCAAAATAAACACAGCGATGTCACTCGACAGACTGCCTCATGACAGTCACTGCTAGTTTTTACTACACACGCAACTGTGTGCAGACATCTGTTGGCGCGCTACATAACCAGTCCGGAAACATTTTGACACCACATCGTATATACTTACAGAAGCACATACATGCATACATGCGCACACCCAAATTCTACAAACACAAGACATAACCACGAATACAGATTCGTACATGCAATATGCTCGGTTTAGTGAACAAATAGTATGATTATGTTCATGTATTAACAGATACACACACACAAGCAAACACACCCACAAACACACATCTTTATATATAAAAGTGAAGTTGTGTGTCTGTCTCCTACGATTTAGATTCCTAACTACTCCCACATTTTCCGGTGCAGTTTAACCAAAACCGGGTATCTTATAGTCATGATTCATTTCGAGCCCTTCTGGGTATTAGCGCGCGGCTACGATGAGTCTACGATTTTAAAAAATTTACCATCATTTTTTTCCATTTTAAACATTTTTTCGCTATTATATACGGGAAGTAACTCTCTAAAAATGTCTAGGATGAGCCAACGATTTAAAAAAAAATTTACCATAATTTGTTTTCCATTTTTAATGCATTTTTTTGATATTTTTTGGCTATAACTCTCTAAAACTGCTTATATAGTTATTTCCCTTACAAACCCGAGCAACGCCGGGCGTTACTGCTAGTATTGTATAATACATTGACATAAACTAAGTTAAAATTCAGGATAAGAAGCAAACTGAACTACAAGTGTACAAAAGTGAGCCCACTGAGAGCGGACACCGCGATAAAAAAAATACGAAAATAGATTTAACGTTTTGGACACTCACCCTTCGTCAGAAAATGTGAATGGGGTTTGAGGAGCTGATCCTGAAACCCAAATTTTACACTTCTTCAAATAAGTTGAACTATGGTGGCTTCTATGACGTTTTCCACAAGTGCAGACAGTTGAATGCACCCATATACGAAACAAAGTCAACATTTGAAATTATTTGCATATTTCAAGATAATTGTTTTACCCTTTTTTGTTTTATTTTGTTTTCTAAAAGTCAGTCTGCAATTTGTTTCAAACTGTGTATGAAATTCATTTATTGTTTGTTTGGATCTTCGATTTCCATTATAGTTTATAATTATTTATTTCTTTGTCGTTTTCTTTATGGACAGACTAATTACATTCATAAACTACAGACACTAATTGACGGCATATCTAATGCTATATATATACGTATTTCTAAACTGCTGCAGTTTCAAATATACTCATGCACACTGATGCACGTAACCAACTTAAACTGAATCTTTCAACTCACTTTTACAAACCTTCGCATACTCTCTCCTTCTACAAGCATTTTAAATTTGTATTTTTGCATGCACACGATCATACACACAAACTCAGATATGTATGCGGGTTTGAGCGCAAATATATGTGGGGCGTAGTTTAATGTGTTTCAGTTTTTAATGTTTGCCTTTTATAGACTCGTGTGTTCGTGTATCAACGTATGCATAAATATGCAACTATACTTTTATCTGCGTGTATTACCGTATATAATATTTCCTGTTTCTCTCTACTGGTTCTGTTTGGTTGTGTGTATAATTTTAATCATATTTATGGTTCGATTTAGCCTATATATTCCATTGACCGCAATTTTTGTGAAAGATTGTACTGAATACAAAAACAAAATTGTAATGATAAATGACTGAAAATTTTAAGTAAACAAACAATATCCAGAAAAAACCATTTGTGCTGATAGTGATGGGCTCATTTTGAGGGGTTTTCGTTTTAATTTCTGGAATTTTTTTTATATTTCACATATAACTTTTCTTTAATATATTTTCTGGCGTTTGTTTTATCATTTAAATTTTTGTTTGTAGTTTTATGTTTAAAATGAGTTTTCTCTTTGGCAAGATAATATTGGTTATTATTTTGTGTTTTTAATCAATATTCCTATCAGGAAATGGAACAGAGAAATATAAAGAGAGGCGAGAATATAGAGAGTATAGAGTAAAAATGAAAGTGAGCATGAGAAATATACATAGACAAAGGAATTAGTGTACATAGCAGAAGAGAAGATTGAATGCAGGAGAGGGAGGGAGGGAGAGATATTGAATATGTTTGCAATATGTGTAGGAGAACTGTAGAAAGAGAATGCAATGATAGAATAGAGAGAGAAAAAAAGGAGTGTTGAGGAAAAGATAGAGTTCAGTGGAAAGTATAATGAAATCAGAGGAATAGTGTGGAGTGGAATATTCGGGAGGATGTATAAAAAAGAGAGGTAAGTGTAGATGGGAATCGGAGAAAAAAGAGAAGAGTTTGGAAGGAGAGAATAGGGCAAAATATAGAAGAGAGAGAGAGAAAGGAAAGGTTTTCGTAGAATGATACATTAATATAGATTACTCCCGAGAAAAAGCAGTCCTTTCACTCTTTTTTTCTGTATCGTGTTCGCGTTTCTAATGCTGAACTCTCTCTAAATAAAAATTGGCAACGGAGGGAAAGACAGAGGAGAGATAGGGAGAGATAGATAGAGTGAGAAAGTGTGAGTTACTGATTTATGCAGAAAGAAGAAAGGCAGCAGAATATAAGGGAGCGGTTGTGGCACAAAGATGAAGTGTTAGTAAAACGAACAAGCAAGATGGTGGGAGGGAAACTGAGAGTACAAGACATGACATAAATAATGTATAACTATTTGAGATGAAAGGAGAGAGATGTGTGAGGTGATAAAGTTGATAAATTGAAATTACTATGATTGTTATTGTTGTTGTTTTGTTATTGAGGAAGGGGGCACATGGTGTTTTGATTCTCTCATTCATGTTTTTAATTCATGTATGTATGTGCATATATACAAACACATCCGCACTTGTACGCATATACGTATGTACATACACATATATATATATGTATTTATATGTGTGTGTATGTATATATGTGCGTATATATATATATATATATATATATATATATATATATACATACATATATACATACATATATACGTACATATATATATATATACGTATATATTTATGTATGTATGTAGTTGTGTGAGTATGTATGTGTGCTAGTTTACGACCATTAGCAATGGTAGAAACTGCAGAAAAATCAGTTGTCACAATAATGGAAATAATAAAACAGAAGTTAAATTTAGTAACTAAACCAACAATATAAGCAAATAATTCAGTAAAGATACCCAAACAGGAACATGAGTGATCGTAATAATTGAAGTAGAAAAGAACATTTCGCCCAAGTTGCAGGAAGTTTCTCCTAGCTGGTATTGTGTATCATACCCGATAAAACCGTATACCCGAATCTCCCAAAATATTCGTGTCAGATCCCTCGAAGACTTGCTGTAGCAGAGAATAAGTAGATATAGTAATAAACAACGACATTATGTCACGCTGGTGAAACCCATATTAGAGTACGGGATTCAAGCCTCTTCTCCTTCTCTCCTCAAAGACATACATCATCTCGAAAAAGTCCAGAAGCTGGCTACCCGCATGGTTCTTGGTCTCAAGCATTTGTCTTATGAAGAAAGGCTGAAGACGCTCAACCTTTATTCTCTCGAAAAACGACGACGCCGTGGGGATCTCATTCTTGCTCACAACCTCATAAGCGGAAAGTGTAACCTCTTGAAAGAGCTGTTCTTCACTCCTACTCCAGAGCGTGGGCTGCGGGGTCACTCCGAAAAGCTCTATCTACGACGATTTCATCTCAATCGAAGGAGGGCTTTCTCCGTCCGGGTTGCGGATCCGTGGAATAAGCTGCCGGACGAGATAGTGAAGATGCCGACGACCGCTCAGTTCAAAGTCTCTCTTGACCAGAAATGGCCTGAACTCTTTGTATGACCACCCTCCCTGTACATAACTCCCTGTCCCCCTACATGGCCTTGCTTTTGCTACTTGAGCCAATAAAAATTGAATTGAATTGAATCGAATTAGTTCTCAATATGGTGAGATAGGAAGCGGTTTTACTTGTTCTTATTGAATGTATCCGACTCTGGAACAAAATAAAACTCATAGCAGCTACGTACGTAGTCTGTGACACACATACGAAATGAAGATCAAGTTTAAGCTTTGATCTATGAAGAAAGATCTTTAATAGTTTATTGTTTCGGATGTTTTTCATTAACCTCCATTATTCAGACCTGTAATCAAATGCAATTTAGTCCTGACCAACCAATTTTCTATTCAGGCGCGTATTGCAGCCAGAAATTCGTAATATACAAAACAAACCTTATTTAATTCTTCACGACAATTCGAAGCGAAAATATGAATACGAAAAACTAATAACTTGGCCTGCTAAGGATTTAATACTAACCTATAATTCTTTGGTACAGATAACACCCTCAATGAAAAACAAGTTTAATGTATCCTACCATTTATTATAACGTGGAGAGTAATACTTCAGTTGAATCCGAAATAATCAGTAAGTTACTGAACACTCCATAATATCTTATGACTATGGAACATTTCATCGAGATAGCTATGAGGACAGCCATCACCACCACCACCACCACAACCACCACCACTGCTCCTACTACTACTAATACTACTACTACTACTACTACTGCTGCTGCTGCTGCTGCTGCTGCTACTGCTGTTGCTGTTGGTGTTGTTGTTGTTGTTAAGCAACAAGACGGGTAAGGGTGATTAGATGATGGTCTAGGGCTTAGGGGCAGGAGACCCCAGACCCTGGGGAAAAAAAAAACTTTGGTCGTCTTGTAGTCGAGGGCTCTTCGTTGACGCCCGACACCACTGGGAAGTGGTCCTCGAAGTCTCTGGAAATGGAGATCTCCAGGTCCAAATTCTTGGACTGCTGCTGCTGCTGCTACTACCCGGTATTCATCTTTACCTTTACCAGCATGGCATTTGGTGTGAACATGCTGAGGCAGAAGCTGTTGTCCTAATGTTGTTGTTATTTAATCTGACCTTATGAAGACACTATGTACTTCTACGAAACTTGTTGCGTGTGTTACGAATATATATGTTACCTTTTTCTGTTGTGTGTGTATGAGTGTGTGTATGTGTATTTAATACTTGTGTAGATGTGCGTACCTGCGTCTGTACTTTGTATTTCCACTGCCCCGATTATCATTAACAATCTTATATCCACGTATCCACTACTTATTATAGTTCAAGGGAGAGTGAAACTGGTAAAAGATGAAATGGGTGTCGTTTTTCTATGAACCGAAAAAAATATGGAGCATTTCCAATAAAAAAATCTATTTAATATTTCCGAGTATACCTTATGCTGTTCGTCAGTATATTTAAATGTATATCTGCACATACATTTACATAGATCTGGTCATAATATTGTGCATTAGAGTACTTATCTGTCTGTACTCCAAGAACTTTAATAGATTAAAATGCTAGTTATATATAGTTATTCCTATGCAAATATCAGTAATTATACATATAGTTTTCATATATGTTCAGTCACACAGAATTTCATTTATGCGATGTATCGAAAACGATACCTTTTTTTCGTTTTCGCTCACAAAACGCTAATTATAATGCATCGATATTTCTTGCTAGAAAAATACAATTGTAACAAACTCGGGAAACTTTACGCTTGACTCTGGAACAAAAGACTTGATCAGCAATTTCAATATGAATTTAATATCTACGAAGATATATTGTGCTGTTTCGCAGTATATCTCAATTTGTAACCTCATATATGGTTACACAGTATATAGGCTCTATTATCATAGTACTAAGCATTTTCAGACAATTCATTTATATATTTATAAATGTACACATTTCGTTTACGAAATTTTTCGGACAAATATAATTTTCTTCCTTCTGCTGACAGAGAATGTCTGCTTCACTTCGTCTTAAACTATGAGATGACGCTACTCTAAGGTTATACAGTTAGAATTGTTTTTCTCTACCAACAATGAACGGGAAATTTTAGCCCTATTGTATGATGCAATCCCAGATGTTTCAAAGTACATCTCATTGACAAAAGTCAAGAAACATTGATGTCTGGGATTCCTAATAGATGTCAATACTGAACAAATCGGATATTTTCACTCTTTTTACCATAAGACAGATATTTTCTTCACGTTAAATGCAGTGTATATGCCTTTTAGCAGTCGAAATATGCGACAAACATATTTTAAATAACCTAAATTTTGCTTATGTCTAAAAAGTACTTAGCGCAAACATTATATATATATATATATATATATATATATATATATATATATATATATAAAATAGTAAAAGGTGAAAAAACTACAGAAGGCTTAAAGGTTAAAAAATATATATATTTGCGTCAATATGTGTGATGAATATAAAATTTTTTTTTTTCCTTACAATGACATAATTTAGAAGAAAGACGGGTTTCGCGTTTAGCTTTTCAAATTTCTTACGACGTTATGTTTATATTGAATAGAGTTATCGTTATGTTTATGTTTAAAAGAGTTCTAAATAAGGGGAGGTAGTGAGTGATTTCTTCCAGTGTAAGGGAGATAATCGCTTAAAATTGTTTTCCTTTCCCTTGGTGGGAATTTCTCTGTATCAGTATGTTGGCATGGTTAAGTCTGGGCTTGTACTTTTCAATGAAGAATGTTTCCTTGTTTAGTCTAATTTGTGTTGATGATCCGATAGCACATTGGTAAAATGGAAAGATTAAAAATTGTGGTAGTAGTTGCTTTGCGCATTTCTCAATGTGCTCACTAAAGGTATCATTCTGTATTCTGGGAATGCAATCTGTTGTCGATGCAGTGTGCACCTACGTCTGAGTGATAGTCCCGTGGATTCCACGTAGTCTTGGTGGCAGCCCGAGCATTTTATGACATAAATTATGTTTTCAGAGGCACAAGTAAAGTTAGATTTGATCTTGAATTTCTGTCCCTCTTTAAAGAGGAATTCTGATCCTTCTAGCAGGTTTGGACATGTTGCACATTTCGATCTACCACATTTTTTTACTTTTGCATCCGTAATTTCAGAAAACAATTTTGCCTTTGTGAGAATCTTTTTAAGTGATTTAGGTTGTTTGTAGCTTTTAATGATTTGGTGTATGTTTAGAATTTCCTTTCATTTGGGGTCCTTATGAAGTATTGGTAAATTCTGGGTGATGATGGTGAAGGCTTCTTTGTTTCTGGGGTTGTATGTAGATATGTAAGGTAGTATTTTCGGGGAAGGTGTGTTGTTGTGTTGAACTTTTCTTAAAGTTTCGATGTTGATTTTTGTTGCACGTCTGATCCCATCCTCTATGAGGTAATGTCTGTCAATTAGGGTGTTTTTGAGTTCTTGCAGTCTAAAGTTCCTGGTATTTTGTTCTGACACTATTGTGCATATCCTTCTTGCAAGGTTGAAGGGGATGTTTGTTATATATATATATATATATATATATATATATAAATGAAAGAAAGGAGTCGAACGACGATTTTAACAAAATTCCTTTACTCTCGACACAGGTTTCGAAGGCTGCATATTCCTAATTCCGAGGGAATAAATGGTGCATTATGCCGCCATATCATCAGGAAAGACAAGGAACTTATGTCAGCACCATGAAGAGCAAAAACCTTTTACTGTGGACATCATGTGGGTAGTCATTTAAAAGTTTTTGTTCTTCATGGTGCTGACATAAATTCCTTGTCTTTCATGATGAGATGGCGGCATAATGCACCCTTTATTCCTTCGGAATTAGGAATATGCAGCCTTCGAAACATGTGTCGAGAGTAAAGGAATTTTGTTAAAATCGTCGTTCGACTCCATTCTTTCATTTATTCATAGTTAAAAAAACACACAAATTTACACACGAGAACACGGGATCCCTGGCCTTGGCATATAGCTTCAACGGTGTTTTGTGACGTGAATTTGCTACCCAGGTATCGGTTAACCGAATTATCCATACTGGGATAATTCATTCACCTTCTTATATATATATATATTATATATATATATATATATATATATATATATTATATATATATATGTGTGTGTGTGTGTGTGTGTGTGTGTGTATGTATGTATGTATATATATATATATATATAATATATATATATATATAGATATATATATATATAGATAGATAGATAGATAGATAGATAGATAGATAGATAGATACACTTCGTTTAGCTATTGCAGAACCAATAACCCGATGTAGAACTCAGTATACATATGCTTCAGAACGAAGTGTTGGCTGATATAGGGAACGCCATCAGCAATGAGAAGATATTGATATTTCTCATCGTTGTTGACATTCCCTATATAGGCACAAATGTAATTCTTTCCCAAATAAATTGTACTTCATATTCGAGACTCCAATGAAGCTATAAGATGTTATTCAAACACTCAACTATAAATCCACTGCATCTGCATCCTATTGCAGAAACAGCTGTAAGCTAATGAAGTTCATAAGATAATCATCTATTCCTTTGTCGTCCTTCTTTCTCACATATATATATATATATATATATATATATATATATATATATATATATATATATATATATATATATATATATTATATATATATATATATATATATATATATATATTATATATATATATATAATATATATATATATACATATATATATATATATATAATATTAGGGAATAATCCAAACTTACAGGGAAAAAGTAGATTTAGGATTAAATCCAATTTTATATATATATATACATATGAAGTGACTTCCTAACCTACAAAATAGGAAATGTTTCCTTCATACGAAATTTCACTATCGCTATATTAGCCGTCATTGTCGAATATTTATATATGTCTATATTAATTAATTAATCTCCCCATCCTCACACTACTCTCAATATCATCAATTATATCTTCGACTCTACCATACTTGTCTAACTATTTCCACTTCCATCTCATTCCATAGTTCTTTCCATCTCTTACCCTCTCTTCTCTCTCCTCTTCTCTTTGCTATCTCCCCCTCTCCTATCTTCTCACTCTCCCTCTCTCCTTGTTCCTCATCCCCGCTCTCTATCCTTCCCTCCCGCTTTGACTGCAGCATCAAATAAATGGGTTTTCTACGTATAACTTTCTCTGAATCTCGTTTCTTTATTCTGCACGGGTTAACTGGCTTGTGGTACGCAATGCCTGAAATGAAGGTGATAGCAATGGCTAGAGTTCATTTCATAACTAATCTCCTCCATCAAGCCTGACTTACGGCAAAACTACAACCACAGCAGCCCAGCAACAACGACAAACAATGCGACGGTGTATGTAATAAAACAGGGACATTATTAGCTACATGTGTTTTAAAGACTTTTTTCAAATCGTTTTGAGATCAAATCCAATCGGGCTAAAATTTGCATAATATTCTTGCCAGGTCAATAAAATGAAACTATATCGATAGTATATTACTCACAATATTGGCAATATTCCAAGAGAGAACAAAGAGAGAAAATATTCGAGGAATAAAGAGAAAATAATACATTGTAGATATAGATTCAAACATGTCTGCAATTTGTGGTAGAACCGTTTATCAAGTACCATAAAATATTATTATGTTGATTAATGGAGATATACAGTACTTAAATAGGCGAAACATCGATGAGGTCTAATGTACTAATGATGACCCTCCGGTGTTGGAAGTGAGTGCCATCCCTTTTTATATTTTACTTTGTTTGCAGATCTAAAACAACGTCATTAATAAGCTATTCTACCATCCACCAACATTAACATGCACAGATATATAGATGTACTCGTGTGTTTGCATAACTGTAAGATGTACTAGCGTAATATGCATGTATTTATGTATTTACATATGTATGTATGTATATATTTACATATATATACATTTATACATATACTGTATATATATATATATATATATATATATATATATATATATATATATATATATATATATATATATATATATAGATATGTACGTATGTATGTATGTATGTGTGTATGTATGTATACATATATATATATACAGTATATGTATAAATGTATATATATGTATGTATATATATAGACATACATATGTATACATATATATATATATGTATACAACACACACATATATGATGATAGAGACAGCCCTCTAGCATTTTATTGATATAAACAATGTTATTTTATATTTCCTTTCAACTATTGCAATTTTGTTTTTATATATATTTTTATTCTAACCATGCTATTTAGCTGTGTGTATATCTTGATGTATAAGTGTTTATATGTATGTGCTGTGTCATATATTTTCGGAAAATCTCATTATATTAAGACGAGAGAATATATGCTGTCTTTATATACCACAATATAAGTCCTGTTCAAACGTCAGTGCCTTCCAATCAACTGCACTGGGAGTTTCGGCAAATATCACGTGCTACAGGGAACTACAACAACTATTCCGTTAACAACAATGGTCACTGAACCATTGCAGTTAATATGGATTAGTTTTAAAGGGTTAATTGATGTAGAAAGGAGCTATTGAAAGTCGTTATTGGCAGTGGGAAAAAACTAGAGAAAAGAAAGGAAGAGGGAGGTGTCTCAATGTCAAAATAAATGTCGAAAATTACGAAATAAAGAATACATCTCTGGTTAACATTGACATTTATTTTAAAGATTAGAGACCATCTGCCACTTAAAGAGACGCAATACAAGGGGAACATGTGACAGAAGCATCCCGAACGTTCTGAGTATGTATTCCATGGCAGACAGCGATTGATTTTGCGTTAGAAGCTCGAAAAAGATAAACTAAATTATTGTTTGTTTGCTCACTTGTTACAAAGATATCAATGGTTGTCGAACTTAGATGACCACGTTCTCTATGTTCCGCTGAAGTTCAGAGTTGGCTTCGCGTTCAGAATGCCCGCTTGGAGCAGTTCAGAGAAAAGGCTTAGTAACAGGTTGCGAGGGAAGACGTTTTCCTTTCAACATTCAAGAGAAATATGATATACTAGCAGTATCGCCCGGCGTTGCTCGGGTTTGTAAGGGAAATAACTATATAAGCATTTTTAGAGATGTAAAGTATAATAGCCATCTCAATATGGCAAACCACAAACGGGTGGGGGTTACCGTAGCTTTTTACGTTCTGAGATTTAATAATAATTTTTTAGAGAGTTACTTCCCTTATATATGCCAAAAATGCATTAAAAATGGGAAAAATTGATGGTAAATTTTTTTTTAAATCGTAGACACATCGTAGACGCGCGCTAATACACAGAAGAGCTCGATATGAATCACGACTATAAGATACCCGGTTTTGGTTATACTGCACCGCAAAATGTGGGAGTAGTTAGGAATCTAAATCGTAGGAGACAGACAGCACACAACCTCACTTTTATATATAAAGATTATGTAACTATTGTTGCTTTCGTAGGTGGCACGGTTCTGTGAGTCGAGGATATTAATAACCTTCCAGAAAAACAAGAAACATCTCGAGAAGTTTCTCCAACACAAATAGAATCTCGTCTGATGCAGTCGTTTGTTTGTACTTTTCTATTCATTGTAAAAACTAGTAACCCCGTCGGCAAATGTGGATGTCAAATGAAGAATTGCGAACTAGTTAATTACAAGAGAATCTTTTGGAATTAATTTGTTCAAAGTTCCTCCAAATTATTCTGCCCGTTAAAAGCATGTATGTTACTTATGTTTAAATAATTTGATTTTGGACAGCAGCACGTAAAAGGAGAAACAGTCTAGAATGATCAACGATACTCTTAATCCTATGATGAAACGCGCAGGGTTCGTTGCTATAAGCAAAGTGTTAAGTTTCATGTCCCTCTGCAGGTTACCAATCATTTTCAATGTTTCGAAATCTGCGGAGTGTTTTGTGAATATTTAGCTTGGGTTGCTCATGGGTTGTTCAACTTGGATTTGAAATATGAGCCTTGAAAACCTTCACTTTCTTTACCAACAAGGGTACTCTCTGGTCAGATGGCGTGCCAAACAGTAGAATGATTCTACTGAAAGATGGAACAGATCCAGAGAAGTGAAATTCGTCGAATTAACATAATGTAGATGGAAATTGTTTCTGAATTTCGGACAACTGGAAATCTGAAATTGTTTCACATGGGGATGGTCATATTATGTAAATCAACATACGTGCAACATATCTGGTCTTCATTTTAGCTTTATTATTATTATTTCGCTTTCTTTGTCAAAGTTCTTTCATCACACATCCTGTGACCTCTTCAACGACTCTATATCATACGTGTCTTCTCTTGTTCTGAAAAGAAACAACTATAATAATAATAAAACTGAAGTGAATATGTAGTGCGTGTGCTTACTTGACAAAATATAGGACCATCCCCAAGCATAACAATTTCTGTTTCAACAGGGGGTTTCACTGCATGAATCTTGGAAAACAAATACATAAAAGGAAATCGAAAAGTAATTCGAAAATTCTTTGTATTAAAACGAACATACGAAATACAATTAAATCGATACCAATCGCAATGAATCCAATGCGATAATCGATGTTTCATGTATCTTTGACTAGGCTGTGTTACACAACGGTTTATAAAGTCACATGATGTTTATTAGGTAAATCTGTAAACTTGAGTAATAATTGTCAACTTACCAGAATTTATTGGCGAGCTAGTAATTTCATCATCTTAGCGGTAATTTTAACGGATCATATAAGTACTCGATGTATGAACTGAAATTTCTCTGTATGTATTTCGTTGTTAATTTCAGTTCTTCCTTTTCCGCTATTGCAACATTATTGCATCATTATTTGCTGTCCTTTAAATTATTTTAATATACTGTGAGGGGTAACATTTCACAGTACATACAAATTTGTATCAGAGATAAAATATTTCTTTTATCGCATGTAAAAGGAAGTTATGCAACAGAGAACGTGCCATACCAAAAATTGGTGAACCAATTCTCGATGTTAAATTTGGTCAGGAGTTGAATTGAAAAACTACTATCAAGCTATCCCATATAAGTACACTGGTACATGGCACATACCAGTATTGTGAATTCTTCATTCTCTATTCTCCACACCTCAATTTCTCTCTTTTGCCCTTAGTTTCTATCCCTTCCTTCCCGGCCTGTCCCACACTTCTCGTCCCTCTCACTTTCTCGTTTTCTATTGCTCGGTATCTCTCTCTCTCTCTCTTCCTCAATATCTCACCCTCCTCATATCCCCCGTCAATTTCACATCTTTTTCTTTCTTTTCTCAAAGTGGTGTGCTGGCAGATTCGTTAGCACGCCGTGTAAAAAGCATAGCAGCATTACGTTTGTCTTTAAGTTCTGGGGTTCAGTTCCGCCGAGTCTGACTTTGCTTTCATTATTTCAGGGAAGATATGATAAGTGCCAGTCGAGCTGTGGGATGGACACAATCGGCTTACTCATCACCCAGATATTTGGGGGTTTTTTATGTCTATCGTTTTTTTTTAATTTCTTTTACTTCTTTTTTTTTATATAAGGTATAACCCAAAATAGTGGGTTAACTATTTACTTCGTATGTCGGAGTATTTATTTTCGTAATACACATTTCGTATTTTCGTTATTTCCTTTTATATTTCTACACTTTGTTAGATACATACTTTGCTTGTTTGGCTTGCCCTCTTATATATTTGTCTCTCCGTGCCTTATACTTTGATGATTATATTTGTGTATTTAATCTATCTCTCTCTCTCTCTCCTCTCTCTCTCTCTCTCTCTCTCTCTCTCTCTATCTATCTATCTATCTATCTACCTATCTATCTATCTATCAATCTATCCATTCATCTAATATTTATGCATTCATATGTACATGCATAAATATATACATATATATATATATATATATCTTTATATGAGTGTGTGTGTGTGTGTGTAAGAGTGTGGAGTGTGTGTTCACATATAAATACACATACGCACATATATATATACATTTATATATATATATATATATATATTATATATATATATATATATATGTGTGTGTATGTATGTATGTATGTATGTATGTATGTACACTGTGACTAAAAGGCATGTGTGTTGTGTGTGTGAGTATTTGTATGAGAGAGAGAGAGAGAGAGAGAGAGAGAGTGAGAGTCTACTGATTAAATCCGTGATTATAGATAAAAATTAGCTTACAAGTCAATTTATATAACACACAAGATAACCTTGGCATACAGGAAAACAATGTTTGGATCTTAAACTGAAAATACAACGTTTTAGTGTAATGCTACACATCTCCTAAACATCAATTTTAGAGAAGTATTTCTAATGTATTCCTGTAAGTTGAAAAGAAATTCATTTATTTGGAATTTAGAGGATTCTTTAAAATTTCCAATATCACATAGTCTATTGTATTTATAAAAAGAGGACTTTATGTTATTCAAATATCCCTGTGAAATATTTCTTTTCCTTTTGTCTAAAGTAAGCTGTCTTACTGAGTTTTGAAATCAATGTTTTCCCTCAGTGGAACGCATTTGTAATGATTCTCACCGAAGAGCACAGATAACGATGGTTATCGACCCTCACGAATTGTTCTTTGTCCTTCGTTGACGCTTGTAGGCAGCTTGAGATTGAGGAAGCTCTCTTGAAGCTATTCCGAAGAGGAGTTGTGGCAAAAGATTGCGTGTACGATTTTTCCTACAAAATTTTACAGAGACAGTACATAGTTGCTGTCGTAATCAGGACGATCATCATTGCTTTTGTAAATTTTTCAAATGAGAATTGATAGACCCTTACGTATAAAGCCAATGAAACTTCCCGTCCTGGTACTATACATGTCACTCAAGCACTTGCGTAGATATAAATGACTGTTTCTTCCAACAACATTTTAACCTACATAGTTATAAATTAGTATTTATTATGAATGAGTGCTGGATATTCAAAATCACCTGGTCCTCAGACTAAACGTTTCGAAGTATTTTGCTATTTTGCTACATCCCTCACTTTAATTTCTATATATATAAAACCCAGTAGGAGTCAGTGTTGTCTTCGACATTGTAGATGAAATAAGCAACATACATGTATCTTATCTACTTTTGCCTCCTCCAGAATATGTCTTTGTATCGAAGTTATAAATTTTTATAAAACATTATTTATCATGCTTTGGTGAATGATAGACATAACTAACAGAGCATCACGAAAGAAATCTCGATGTTTTGTCTCCTTCCATTTAGTAATTAGTTGAAATTCCGGCGTGGATTTTGACAATTCAGAGATCGGTTAAATAAATAGCAGATATTTTTAATCAATGAAGTTGACTGTTATGCTTCCCTAAACCACATAGTCTTATACAAACGAAAAATGCTCGTAATAATCATATAAAACAGAATATAATAGTGAAGTATAGTTACATAATACGGCAACGGACTTCGTATACCGATTCTCATTATATTATCGAGTTTATTAACATTTATCCTGATGTTCTACTCGTACTTCCACATAAATTCTAATCGAAGTGGGGCTCCCGTTCCTTGATTTGTCTCTCGTTTCTGAATACGGAAATTTCTACTGAGTATTTCTCTAAAACTGAAAGCATTACCCTGAAAAATACGTTAACAAAATACTATTTACTTGTTTCATTCATGAATCCATAATTAATTTTATGTTCCCTTCTGTTGGTGTGCTCTACTAACTTCGTCTCATTCATCTTCAAGAGTAGCTTATTTTCTTTTCAGATACAATTACAAAACACCGTCAATATTTAGTCTTAATAGGTGATTGGCTTCCAGCGTTTGTATTAATACAAACACATGATATCAATCATTCTGATCGAGCTGCTCTAAGTCATATTGCCATTTCATCTCTAATACTAACAACAATTTCTTCCCCAGAGCTTTTTGCTATCATTCAATGCAGCTCAAATATGAAATAGTAAACTCAATTCTGCTACAGTCTCTAGCGATCACCTTTGTAAAGTCCATATCGCTTTCAGTATTCTCTTTATTGTCTTATTAGGGAAAACAAACTTTGGTCACTTAACCGATTGTGGCCACTAGATCAACAATGTTTCCTAACTCCTTTCAGACTTGCTAATTGTTCTGAGAATGTAAATAGTTTAGTTGATAGTAAAAGAGCAGAGAGGTCGGTTGTCTGTGTGCTTTAACAGGAGACCATAGTTATTTATTTCTTTTTGTCATCATTATTTATACACCCAGCCTAGTCGAAATTTTACAACAGTTGATTTCTAACTTCTTGCTTGCTGTTTCTCAACATCGCTGTTACCATGATGCTGCTCTTAAAGCATATTTGAATACAAATAATGTTGATGTCTGCATATTACAGTCTTGTGACTTTGCAACGAAACTCATTATATTTCGTGAGACACTCAAAAATATTCATTGAAATGAATTACCTCGTTTGAACGAATCATTGAATCTGTGTATATCTCCAAGACATTGTCTTTAATTACAATGCTCTTTGAAAGGTAGCTATAATTTCTTCTCGTATTTGCATATTAAATCCCCGAGCATTGGCAATATTATTCTAATTTTTTTACTTTAGGATTTAATATATGCACAAAATCATTATTCATTAAATGAAATAATCAGTTACTTTAATATTTTCCAATGAAAATAGCTACCCAATTTTGTTTTGATAATGAGAGGGAAAAATAACAAGAGCCTAGAGTGTTTGTTATGTCCGTGCGTGTGTGTTATTATTTTTTTAGTGTAAGCATTCTATGTTTATGCGTGTATGTAATAATGTGTACGCATGTATATGTGCATCCGTGTATGTATGCGTCTGGCTTGAGATATTTTTCACAACATCAGTCACATATATATTCATAAATCATTTGATTAGTTATCTCTGTTGTCTAATGAGCTTTAATTATTCGACCAGCTAATTAATATAACATATTGTTTCTATATCATAGGTTACTGACACATGAATTGTTCAGGAGAGTTTCTAGTAAAAGCAGAAGAAACATTTACATGAAAAGCACCCTATATAAATATTATAAGACCCAAGTTAAAAAGAGAAGAGAATATAGCAAGCAAAGGAACAGCATATGGTTGTTGATTTGACATTGATCGGGCACAGCATCGGATACCACAAGCTCTAATATACCTTTTCTTCATAGCGTGTTGAATTACAACTGACACACAGCACTATTTCCTTTACATGGAGAGGAGTAGGAAGAGTTACATCCGTGGACTTTTTCATGATGTCCATGTCTTGTGGAAGTAGGGAGAGGGGTAGCCTCAAAACTGAGAATACTGTTTTCTGCAACAGGTACTCAGGTAGCATGTCGCCATCCTAAACCCAGATATTGCTGAATTCGGTACCCAGTGGCAGTCTTCTACACAGTTTTTGCCTTCCAAATTTCGCTCTTAAGGCTTTGATCTTATCGGGGTTGTGATAGAAGACACTTGCCAGTTTCATGCAGTCATTAACGTATTGCAAAGTGATCTTCTCACCCAACAACCGATTACACCTTTTATTCATTCAGATATAAGTTCCAGTCAAGTATTGGGACTGGCATAACATTTAAGGCCGTGCATCTGGATAGAAAGAGTTTGATGAAGGTAACTAGTAAAAATATATGATCAATAAGATATGATACAAGCAAATCTCAAGACCTAGAGTGTAAGAAACAGAAGTAGAAAGCAATAAAAAAAATAATTCGGCTTATACAGAACGTTTTCGATTATTGAACAATTGCAGCATTCGTTTAGATCTTAGATAGTCAGTGAGTATCTTATTTCTGGATATGATACATCCCGATATAGTATTAGACTGGACTGAAACAAAGAAATTATTATATACTAGCAATATCGCCCGGCGTTGCTCGGGTTTGTAAGGGAAATAACTATATAAGAATTTTTAGAGATGTAAAGTATAATAGCCATCTCAATATAGCTAACCACAAAGGGGGGGGTTACTATAGCTTTTTATGTTCTGAGATTTAATAATAAATTTTTAGAGAGTTACTTCCCTTATATTTGCCAAAAATGCATTAAAATTGGGAAACATTGCTGGTAATTTTTTTTTTAATCGTAGACTCATCGTAGACGCGCGCTAATACCCAGAAGGGCTCGATATGAATCACGACTATAAGATACCCGGTTTTGGTTAAACTGCACCGCAAAATGTGGGAGTAGTTAGAAATCTGAATCGTAGGAGACAGACAGCACACAACCTCTCTTTTATATATAAAGATTAAATAAGTGCAGCAACGCTGTTATCTCCTATGCCGATGATACAAGAATTAATGGTTCTATCTCGAAATTCTGTTGGGCAATACGTATACATGCAGTAACAGGACATTCAAGAACAAATAGAACTAAACCTGATCGAAACACGTCATAAATATATGTGTTAAAAGTTATTTCAGCGCGATTGATGTGAGTAACAGTCCGAATCTTCATAATCATACCCTTAACGTAGTTCTCGGGGATATTCAGCGTGACACAGAGAGTGACAAGGCTGGCCCTTTGAAATACAGGTACAACAGAAACAGGAAGATAGAGTAAGAGAAAGTTGTGGTGAAAGAGTACAGCAGGGATCACCACCATGCCCTGCCGGAGGGTCGTGGAGCTTTAGGTGTTTTCGCTCAATAAACACTCACAACGCCCGGTCTGGGAATCGAAACCGCGATCCTATGACCGCGAGTCCGCTGCCCTCACCACTGGGCTATTGCGCCTCCACTTCAGTAATAATACAGTAACAGTGTATTTGTTTTGCCAATATTTCGATCAATAGATGTGTATTGAATGTATTTAAACAGACAAGACTACAAGACCTTTGAAGAGAAAAATATTTAGGGGAAAGTAAACAAAAAAAAAAAAATACACCGACGTTTATATGCAGAGACATTGCTGCATGGTTATGAATTTCGCATCTCAACCATAAGGTTTCTTGTTCAGTTCTGCATCTCAACCATATAGTTTCTAGTTCAGCACCTTAGGCAAGAGTCTTCTACTATAGCCTCGAACCGACCAATGCCTTGTGAGAGACGGAAACTACGTAGAAACCTGTAGGATATACATATATGTATGTGCGCGCTTGTGTATGTGCATGTGTGTGTCTGTCTGTAAGCGTGTGTACATGTATGTATTTGTGTGTTTGTCGCCCTTAACGCTTGACATCCAGAGTCGGTTTGTTTACGTCTCTGTAACTTAGCGTTTAGTACAACTATGCGAATAGAATAAGTACCGAACTTAAAGTATAGAAGGTACGAAGGTAAATTCATTAACATCAAACCTTCAAGGAGCTGTCCTCGCCTAACAAAATTCGCAGGAGTGAAACAAGGAAAACAATACATAAATAACTTGTGAGTGTATTTATAGGTTTTAATAATTTGATTTCCCAAATATGAAAGCTACGAGAGCATTTTTAACAGAATTTATTATGTTTTTTACCGTAAGATGATGAAATCAAGTAGAAAAATATCTCGAATGGAAAACTAGATTCTTTTTTTATTTATTCGTTTATTTGGATATCATAAATCACCTGCTGCTATACGTACATAAATTCTGTCTGTTTTGAAGAGTTGATCTGCACATGACATTTTGGTTTTGAACATATGTAACCTTATTGAACCTCGGATGCATTAAACATGGCACTTCACTCTTAGAAATGATACTTTATATTAGTTGTTGAGTGCTTGGTCAAACCTACATGTTACTTCCAATATTTTCTCTCTTTTTTTTTTTTTTTACATCATTGGAAGATTAAAATCTGTATATTTTGTCACCAACTTAGAATTGCTCTTTTCTCCGTTTCATGATAAATGCCTTCCGCAAATGTCATCTTTTCTCTCACACACACACAAGCACACAGAGACAAGCACATACACACACACACATACGCACGCACACACACATGCACGCGTGCGCGCACTCTGTTTCGCAGACCAGTTTTTCTAGCTCTCTGTCTTTCATTTTCTCTCTCTCGTTCTCTCTCTCTCTGTCTTTATTTCTCTCTCGTTTTGTCACTGTAGTACATGACGAAGGGAGGGCGTGACATATGCGTGTATATACAGATATACACATTGAGGCACGCGCATATGTACACACGCATTTTCTCTCTCATCACTATATTTTCGTCTCACATTTGATCTCTTCAAGTGTCCTATATATTTTTTGCTGGTTATATATTTTATTTATCTGGCTAGCTATTTCTTTCTTACTTATTTGTTGTTTTTTTTACTTAGCGGAAAATAGAGCCAGAAATACGAAGTCATGACTTCATCAAGCAAATTTAATCAAAGTAGATAGATTTTCGAGACAGAAATTGTTATCTTTCAGACTGACATATTGGTTCTTTGCCAAAGCTGTCTCTGTTGGCTTTTTTCCAGTAATGGACACAGCAAAAAAAAGACGGTAAATATTATATAAGATGGTGGCAGATGTGGAGAGGAAAGATAAGACAAAAGAGGAAACGATAACAAACAGTCACTTGTGAAATATGTTGATGTTTTTAATAAACTAAAGACACAAGAAATTGTACAATGACACAGCAAAGGGTTACGTTTGCACTACACAATACAATGTGTGTACCCCAATATGTTTATGTGTACGACAATATCTTATTGAGTAGTTGTTTATATGTATATACAAGTGTACGAGTAGGAAGTATTTCCTATAATATTTGTTTGTACATTTATGTAAAAAATAAAATAATCCCATTCCTGTTCCCCCTCCACTTATTGATACATATATTGTTTGTACAAAATATAACATTTTATTCAGATACAGATACTAACATAGACACATACACACACACATATACACACACACATACACACACACATATATACACACACACACACCACACACACACACACACACACACACACATATATATATATATATATATATATATATATATATATATATATGAGCCCTCTTTGGTTGTTTTCTTGTGGGTTTTTATTTCTTGTATTGTATTTTTTGTAATTGTATTTTTATTTTGTATTTTATTTTGTATTTTATTTTGTATTTTATTTTGTAATTTTATTTGTATCGTTTTTACGTCCTGTTCGTATCACATTTTGTTCTTTCCTTGTTTTTACCCCTCTGCGAAGTAATTTCCTTTAATTTCTTCGCAGGAAGGGCTAGTTCTACGAGTCGTGTTCTGTCCTCACCTTCGAAACACGCTGGAGTTGAACTAGGGACAGCTAATGAAGGGGATTTTCCCTTGTGTAGTTTGTCTAGTACTCTGTTTTTTCTTTGTAAAAAAAGGTTCGTTCCATGCTTATTTTTACGTTTTCGTTCTCGTTGAGTTCTGCGTCTATTTGTGGTGTCCTGTACTCACGTATATATATATATATATATATATATATATATATATCTATATATATATATATATATATATATATATATATATATATGCATGTACATATACATGTAGGTGTAGGTACGTACATATATGTATGTATGTATGCATATATTTTATTTATTACACTATATATATATATCGCCAGATCTCCATGTTGATTCGCTAGCTTCTGCACGCATGTTTTTCTCTCCTTGTTTCTCTCCGTGTTTCTTTTCTGTGTATCTTTATGTTGAAGAGCGTAGGCTCGAAACGTAAAAGACTTGTTTTATTTATATTCCTGACCGCCATACAAATACAATTGTTTGTTTGTATTCCACCTGCCTTCGTCTTTTATTTATTTTCATAAAGCTTCCCGTTATATATATATATATATATTGGTAAAAACGGTAAGATAACAAAAGAAAGAAAGAGACCTCAATATTATGTAAATAGAGGAAATTTATCTGTAAAATAATATGTGACAATTATTCAATACCCAAGATAAAACTCTGAATTCCGGATGCCAAAGTGGAAATCCCAACACCATCTCTTCGGTGATCTAGCTATTGTATAATTGTCAAATAATAACTTACAGATATATATATATATATATATATATATATATATATATATATATTGAAATTTTTTACTTATATCTCTTTGTCTTTTTACTTTTACTATTACTGTATATTTTGAATGCCTTTACTCATATGTAATGGTGTATTAAAGTATTGATTGGGTATCATCGGATAGTTGATGTTTTATTGATTTAAGCATGTTTCTCCATTCTCTAATTTTGTAGTATATATATATATATATATATATATATATATATATATATATATATGCATATATATATAAATATACATTATATGTGTATGTGTAACTCGATGTATGTAACTATAGAATTTAATATATGTAGTTGTGATTGTATCCCTCTCAATAATTGTAAAGTTACAACACATGAAATGCGTACCCACACTTCCATATATGGTTATGTATGTGTTTGTGTAAACATATTCAACTATATTTTTCATATAAATGTTTTATTTTTTATAAAAGACTAATATATTTCTATGGGGCAACTATTTTTGGTATATTCAATATTATAAACTTCAAACTTCTATAATTAAGCTTAATTTAATCCTGGTAATGTTTGTAACTACCGTATAGCATGACGATGTGTCAGTCGTTTCAATCCATTACCATACTAGCTTACATTTCGAAATATACATATATTTTAGATACATACTTACTTTCAAGTGCAGGAACGATTGTGTAGTTAAAATACACTTAAGCATATGGTTCGCATTTTGGTCATTTTTTCTCAAATGTAACCTCGCTTTGAGTTATGCTATATTTTACTTGTTTCAGTTATTTGACAATGGCTATGATGGAGCACCGCCTTTAGTCAAGCGAATCTACCCCAGGACTTATTCTTAGTAAGCCTAGTACTTATTCTATCGGTCTCTTTTGCCGAACTGCTAAGTTACGGGTACTTAACACACCAGCATCGGTTGTCAAGCGATGTCTGGGGGACAAACACACAAACATACACACATACATACATACATACATACATACATACATACATACATACATACATACATAAATACATACACACACACACACATATATATACATATATATATATACGGCAGGCTTCTTTCAGTTTCCGTCTACCAAATCCACTCATAAGGATTTGGTCGGCCCAAGGCTATAGTAGAAACACTTGCCAAAGGTGGGACTGAACCTGAACCCATAAGGTTCGTAAGCAAGCTACTTACTACACAGCCATACCTATGCCTCAGTGAAATTTAGTAAACAGCAACTGTATGTAAATTCACCATACATATTGGTGTTTGCATTGATGTATGCGTGTGTTTGTGTGTGTGTGTGTGTGCGTGTGTTCGCGGGGGGGAGGGTGCGTGTGTATGTCTGTGCTTGTGTGTGTATGTGCCTGTAATGTGTCTGTACCTGTGTGTGCCTGTGACTGAGTGCCTGTGTAAGAGCTTGTAAATGTGTATGCGGGCGTTAGCGCTCGCATCTGTTACCGGTCTAAACACAGACAACGACAATATTTTGTTTGGTACAGTTACATCAAATTCGTGTTTGATTATGTCAAAACAGTCATTCGATTAACAGAGGGCGATACACAAGTTAGTAGTTTAAAACATACAAGTTTACATATTGATGTCTGAATGTCTGTATTAATATATGTATGCGTGTAATCTGAAAATTTGGATCTTTTCGGTTTGAACAGCAGTTTTTAACATAATTTCTAGGTAACTAAAAAATTTTAAACATCGCATACTGGTAGAATGTGGTTATAAAACATCTTTTTCTCTTTGTTTTTATTGAGAAAATTCTATAGTTTGTAAGATATTTCTTGTTGTTTTTCTTCAATTTCTGCAATTTCAACCAATCAATTACGTCTATTCAGGTAAAAAGCATTCTGTGCCGTATGAATATGTCCCTCGTTTAAGAAACACATTGGGTTTATTTACATTTGTGAAGAAAAACAAGATACCCTTCCCCCCACCCCTAACCCTAACTAACCCTAAAACAGATAGAAATGCAATAGATCGATACTAGGGTCATAATTATGGGTGACAATTTCATATGACACCGCTAGAAAAAAACTGTCGTTCAAACCGAAAAGATCCGAAAATTTACATATGGGCACTTGTAAAGAAAAAGAAATGCGGCATATGACCATTCCTAGGAAATTGAAATCTTCGTTTTCAGGTATCTAAAATGGAAAGCAGGATACCTATAAAGCCATGATGTTGCAGAATTACCTTCAAATGCATGAATATTCTAGCGAAACTACAACTAAATTCTATATTACACTCTCTGAACTTTTTTACAAATTAGCAGAACTGTTGGGTAACGTAATAATTATAAGAGAACCGAATTCATTATGGAATACTGAAAATTAAACGCATCAGTAAATTTAGAATTAATGTATGGATAATGAAATTGCCGGTAATTTTAAGCTGGTTTTCACAGATCAATATAACCTTTTACGAAAAATGAAAACATTTCCATTCGAGAGCACTAGATACGAGATGGAACAACAGCAAAAGCCATAGCAACTAGTCATGTTATACTAATATAATAATGCTCAAACAATAGAATATTTTTGTGCGTCATAGAATAGAACTTATAATACTTTTAAAGTCTTTGTATCGAGTAGTTTTATTTTTCTAAGCATTATATGATGGCTCCACATAAGTGATTAAGTCAGTATCCCCAAGACTCATACAAATCATTAATGAAGACTAAATAAACAAAAGTCATTAATGAAGACTAAATAAACAAAAGAAAATAATTATATACCGAGCAGCTTTTAATTAATTAATTTGTACTAGCTCGCATATAAAAAAAAAACTAGTAGGAATCTAACGGCGATGTCACTTAATTAAGAATGGACATTCAACTCAATCCAGAATAAAGCTGGAATCATGATATATGTCAAAAATAAGTCTCACGATTTCATAATAGATAATTCTCACAGTTGGAATTGGAAACGAAATAAGTTTCTTTAGTATTATAGATGCTTCAATACAAATATACCCCTTCTTTCTATGTTTGTAATTTGGCACAAAACGTCTGTCGTTTAGTTTACAAAAATGCTGGATTGTCTTTTAGGATCATGAAATATCAATGTCACCAATAATTGATATGTACTCTAAACATGCTTACTGAAAATAAATAAATGTGATTCTGGTTTTCAAACGTAGCTACAAGCGCAATCATTTGCAGGATTATTTTCGCCTATAGTATTTGGTTGACATATTTTATAGGCCTAGGAGTGGCTGTGGGGTAAGTAGCTTGCTTACGAACCACACACACACATATATATATATATATATTATATATATATATATATATATATATATATATATATATATGTATGTGTGTGTGTGTGTGTGTGTGTGTGTGGTGTGTGGTTGTGTGTGTGTGTGTGTGTGTGTGTGTTTGTGTGTCTGTGTTGTCCCCTAACATCGCTTGACAACCGAAGCTGGCGTGTCCCCGTAATAGGCTTACAAAGAATAAGTCCTGGGGTCGATTTACTCGACTAAAGGCGGTGCTCCAGCATGGCCACAGTAAGAAATGACTGAAACAAGTAAAAGAGTAACTCAACAAAATTGAAAAATAAATTGATCCAGAAAATTCTAAATTAGCTCGAACTTAAGCTTGATCGAACAAGGCCGTGAACAAAGAACTTTTCCTCGTCCACTCATTTAATATATTCAAGACTAGATTATACAAAATGGCCTTAGTAATTGAGATTAATGCCAAAAAATGAGGAATACAAGCATCTGAATAAGACAACAGAGTCTGAAATATAAAAATCTCCACCAACACAACTCAAGAGGGAAGTCATAAATCTCGGATGGCACCCTAAAACGGATAGATTCTAAAGGAGATTTGCATGCGGTTGAAATTCTTTGCAGAATTTCCTTCCCTCAAAGTGCTCCAAGGCGGGATTCCACCACTGACAGACTAAGAGAGGAGATCACCAGGGAAATTGTCTACATAGAAAAAGTATTGATGGTCTTAAAGAAGGGTGAGAGAGAGAGATTCAACGTATTGGAGAAGAACGCCGTCGTTAATTTGCCACAATAGTCCAATCGATATCGGAATTCACGTAATGGAGCGTTTGGGTGGTATTTGCCAGGATAAAGGGGGGGGGGCTACCTTTCTTGGAAATTAAAACATTCTAACGTATTGGAAGCACTCCGTCGGTTACGACGAGGAGGGTTCCGGTTGATCCGAATCAACGGAACAGCCTGCTCGTGAAATTAGCGTGTAAGTGGCTGAGCACTCCACAGACACGTGGTACCCTTAACGTAGTTCTTGGGGATATTCAGCGTGACACAGAGAGTGACAAGGCCGGCACTTTGAAATACAGGTACAACAGAAACAGGAAGTAAGAGTGAGAGAAAGTTGTGGTGAAAGAGTACAGCAGGGATCACCACCATCCCTGCCGGAGCCTCGTGGAGCTTTTAGGTGTTTTCGCTCAATAAACAATCACAACGCCCGGTCTGGGAATCGAAACCGCGATCCTATGACCGCGAGTCCGCTGCCCTAACCACTGGGCCATTGCGCCTCCACCATTCTAACGTATTACCAAATGTACGACAGATCTTATACGTATATCTTATACGTATATCTCCCTCTCTCTATAGAGAGGGGGATATACGTATAAGAGTTAGTAAGGAAAAGGCTCTGGGATACCATATTTCAGAGTATGTATTCAAGGCCAGTGGTTTGAAGTGACCGAAGGTAGTCACGTATGGAATTTGAAAAGCAGCTGCACACCTAATACAATTAATTGGAGAACGGTGAGGAAATACAAGCCATATGTTAATAGATCTAAGAAATGCAACTTATGCCTAAGGTACTCATGCATTTGACCTGTATCTATACACGCTGACGGATTTGCAGTGTGGAGCTTGTTGCAAAGCAGTTAAGGAAAGTGAAAGCCTTTTCTGAGGGGGTGCTATTTATATATATTTTATGGAATTTGAATGGATTGTTCAAAGATGTTGAATTTTTGTGTTGTTGTTTATTTTTGTTTTTGTTTTGACAAGAAACTAAAAGAATCGGCTACCAGACGTAGGTAGTATAAACTGGCGAGCCACCGACCAGTCGTCTGATTTAAGATGTGATACAGTGCTGGGTGTGTGAGTTATATAGTTTTGTGTTTGGTAGATACGATTAAGTGGCTGTCGGAAGACGCGAGGAACCCTGAGACATTTGCAATTTTGACAGTATTTGACTTTGGAACAAAGAAAAAGATCGTGTGTGTGTGTGTGTTGACCTGGGACGAGTGTTGGGTTTGAAACAGATTAATGTAGAGAGCTGAGGATTACAAATGATTAACCTTTTGCACTCTCGATATTGTGTACGGTTAGTGACAGATCCACGTTCGGTTATGAGCGCTGAAATCACCTTGGTGGACGAATTGTCCGAAGAAGAAGATAAGCGTCCTCAAAGCAGTAGGAAATATGATCGAAGACATGCCAATGTAACGAGAAACCAAGAGAACCGTAGGGGCAGATGCATTTGGGAGAATAGTAGGAGTCATAATAACTGATGCCCAGATGAAATATGTGAGTAAGCGGATGAATTGAGCCTTTGCACTCACAGACACTTCTTTGGGAGTAAAGGTTGAATATAGCGTGTCATGTGGAATGAGACTGAAGAGATAAGCTGATAAATGCGCCATGAAGCAGAATGTAAAGGGTAAAGACCCCCTTCGGTCATGAATGACCATGGGATTGCACCTAGAAAGTTACCCTCCTAGACACAAGACCGGGCAAGGTTGTTTATGGAAGACCAGCAGTCGCCCATGCATACCAGCCTCCCCTCTCCACGCCACCAGTGTTATCCAAGGGAAAGGCAAAGGCCGATACAGCTTGGCACCAGTGACGTCGCAACTCATTTCTACAGCTGAGTGAACTGGAGCAACGTGAAATAAAGTGCCTTGCTCAAGAACACAACACGCAGCCCGGTCCGGGATTCGAGCTCACAACCTCACGATCGTAAGCTCGACGCTCTAACCACTGAGCCATGCGCCTGTAGAATGTAAAGTCTAGATATATAGAGTGTAAATACGTTGAACCTACGTATTCACAATTTATTCACGGAGGAAGTGAATGAACTCTAGGCTGGACAGAAGACAACGGATACAGGAGGAGAGTCAAAAGTGTCCAAGGGTTTTAGGCTCTTCGTTTCATTTTTTTAGAAGAATAGGAGGTCGTGCATAGATATGTCTCTACAAGTTTCCTGTCGGAGGTCTAGGCGGAATTATAGCATTCCAGCTAAATCCTTTGAATACATCCAAATACCAAATGGAGGTATTCGAATTAGGAACGATGACTTGCTTACTTTCAAAGGAAAAACTGCGGATACCCAGTCCTTTCATTAATTACTATAGAATGAGGGAGTTTGAAAAGCTATGTTTTCTTCGATAGTAGAAGTGGTGGTGCTGGTGCTGGTGTTGGCGGTGGTGGTACTTCTACTGCTGATGGCAAAAGCAACAGGAGCAGCAGCAGCTGTAGTAGTAGTAGTAGTAGTAGTAGTAGTAGTAGTAGTAGTAGTAGCAGCAGCAGTAGTAGTAGTAGTAGTAGTTGATGAAACGATGTTAATGATGACGACTACGACGACGGTGATGCTGTTGTTGATGAAGAGGAAAAGGATGAAGATGATGACGGCGGGAGTAAAAAGAAGTGAGTACATGTGAACAGGGTGACATAGCGAACGGCTCGTGGAAGTTATTAGAAGGTTGCTTTTCTAATCGTGCGAAGTAGGAGTTGTTACTGCTGTTTACTCTGACCACGCTCCCTGCTTCTGTTGTTGTTGTTGCCTTTTCTGTTCAACTTTACGCTATTGTTGCTTTGCTTCGACGCGGTGGCTCTGGTTCCTTGCTTTAGACATAAAGGAATCACTATATATCTTTTTCTGTAACAAGTCGGGCGACCGTGTGTCGGATACCTTTGTTGGATCGTAATAACAGCGTTTTCCAAGTAAAACATTCAACCAGAATAATATATAACGGAGAAAAGATGCTTCCAAATCGAAAACCTGCATATAAATGATGATCTTTTTCTCTTATTCGTGGTTGTGATTTCGATAAATATCTTGATACAGGACAAAATGCGTTATACAAAATCTAATTAGACAATACGTATTAAGACAAATTTAATAAAATCATGGAAGGAGAGCTTACATCTTGCATTAGATAGAAATTTCATAATACATTCTCAGTACCAACACTAACGTTAGCATACTGGGAAGGGACTGGACAATATAGAATGTTTTGTCAATAGGTAATAAAATTTCGAATGATTTAATAGTGAATAGAAATCTTAAAAGAATTAAAGACATTGAGAGATTCAGTTTGCGTAAAGTTGTATGCATGGTTATTTAATCTGGGATTTTTAGAATAGCTGACAAGGAACATACATGGAAATCTTCTGAGAGTGAATCTGTCGTATAGCTCATCTCATTTTGATTCAAATATCAGGAGCAAAAAAAATTATATTGAAAGATCTTAAAAATAAAAGTAATAACAAATTCTTTAACAGTTTAGATGTGATCGAAATATCTCAGTTGAAAATCTTTATATATAAAAGAGAGGTTGTGTGTCTGTCTCCTACGATTTAGATTCCCAACTACTCCCACATTTTGCGGTGCAGTTTAACCAAAACTGGGTATCTAATAGTCGTGATTCATATCGAGCCCTTCTGGGTATTAACGCGCGTCTACGATGAGTCTACGATTTAAAAGAAAATTACCATCAATTTTTCCCATTTTAATGCATTTTTTGCTATTATATAAGGGAAGTAACTCTCTAAAAATGTATTATTAAATCTCAGAACGTAAAAAGCTACAGTAACCCCCCCCCCTTTGTGGTTAGCCATATTGAGATGGCTATTTTACTTTACATCTCTAAAAATGCTTATATAGTTATTTCCCTTACTAATCCGAGCAACGCCGGGTGATACTGCTAGTATTACGTAAATAAACACCATTTTCATGAAACAATATCTTTAAAAAGTCAATGTGGAAGCACCCACACAGATACAAAAGCAGTTAAAAATAAAGCTAAAACAAACACAAAATGAGTAGACAGACGCATTGTGTAATGAGATCCTAGATACACTACGTCGAAAAAAATAAGAATATATCAGTATGGCCAACATTAAAAAGCCTTTTGATCATAAGTCCGCTTGATCAGAGCTGAGTTCTGGATTAACAAAATCACAGCAACAACAACTATTACTGTGTTTCCTGGCATATTCTTCTTTTCGAAATCGATTTACACCCTTTCCGTAAGATAGCTGTTCTTGAATGAAATCAAAAGAATACTGGCGTCAGTTACATTCGCGCATTTCAACATTCCAACGCAGAGGTCATCCTCTAGCAAACCCTTTAATAATTAGCTTACAACAAAACTAAAATAGCCATCTAGTATTGAAAAAGAAAACCGCTGTTGTTGAGGAGGTCAATTGTCTAGCGGATGTGAGCGTCTCTTGAAAGTCGTTGAAAACAATAACGTTCAGGAAAGTTGTTCTGAACTATACCGTTTCTATATCCTGTCTATATACTTAACGTTTGTGTTTATGAATATTGGTGCATTTCCCAGTGTTGCAAAATGCTTGAACAATTCGTATTAACGTAGGTGAATTGAGTAGTGATAAATGTATAACAAGGAAAACGAGATATTCAAGTCGTGTCAACACAATGTGTAAGACGTCAAAGGTTTAAGATGGTTAACAAAACAATCTAGACAGTATGTGGTACTTGCTTTAAAATAAAGGAGACTTGTTGATAACTGGCTTCTGGTTACTTTAAACAACATAATGATACAAGGAAGCACATAGATTTATACATGCAGTTTCTTCACAAACACTCAAACACACGCACAGACGCGTATATATTATATATGTACGCATTTATTGAATATATATATATATATATATATAAAGTTAATCCAAACAAGAAAACACAAAAAAACACAGCAACGCGGGGACGTGGAACAAATAAAGTATTATTGGACGCTCAGGAAAGAAGGGAAGAAGGATATATATATATATATATATATATATATATATATATATATAGCAAATAAGAAAGTGGAGGAGATACATCGACAGACCACAGCCGGTAAACACTCCAGTGTGTCTATTTATTCCAATGTATTAGATGAATACATACACATGTATAAGTGGTATAGATTGCCAAATAGAAAGAGTTGGTAATTGCAAAAACAAGCGTGCGGCAGCATATAATCATATAAGAACAGGTGATTTATTGACTAAATGAGCAAATGAGTAAAAAAGTAACAGAACAGATTGTCAGTAAAACCGAATTGGCACACAGATAATATATATATAGTCAAATCGAATATTAAAACTTGAGCAATCAATCGAACATTAAAAATAGTAATAGCAAAACAAGAGAACATACACATAGGATGTATAAGTTTATCGCCCAGGAAATGTGGAAAGGAGAGTAAGTTTTTAACGTTTTGAGCATATTCCTTGTTGTAGGGAATTAGTAATAACGGTACACATCTCCAGCGTGACGATTGGAATAACCTACTCACTATAAGTAAAGAGAATGGAATAACCTCGTCACTATAAGTAAAGAGAATGGAATAACCTCGTCACTATAAGTAAAGAGAATGGAATAACCTCGTCACCATAAGTAAAGAGTACGTAGTAGGCGGTCAGAAATAGTAGTGCCTTTACTGGCTTTGCTAAGTATACTGTATACCGAAGTGGGCGTTATAACAATCCAACATTTTAAGGATCATACCCTGTGGCGACGAGGATTTAAACAACACACAAGGCTTTTAAAAACTCACGAGAATTTAAACAACTCACGATGATTTTAGCAACTCACAAGGAATTAATAAACTCGACAAGGATTTAAACTACTCACGGGGGTTCTAACAACTCACGAGACTTTAAATGCCATTGCCACGAAGAATGTGTTCTCAAGAAAAATCTCAGCAAAAAACCAAGATGCAAAAATAATCAAGGCAAATGAAAATATACGAAATAAAAAAACATTACCTATGTACCATTGGTTTCACTTGTTAATATTTACGTATATGGACACGCAAACATCTCCAAGATCATCGGCATAGTCTCTCGTTTACAAAACACAATTTCCAGAACACAGATAGAAGATAGATAGATAGATAGATAGATAGAATCAGAGAAAGAAGGAGAGAGATGTATAGGCAGACATGTATATATGTACTTGTATATAAGTCGCTTATCTCCCTCTCTCCCTCTCTCTCTCTCTCTCTCTCTCTCTCTCTATCTCTGCCCCTCTCTCCCCTCTCTCTCCCCCTCTCTCCCTTTATATATAAAGAAAAGCTGAAGAGTAACCTCTTCCTCTATATCTTAACTTGTTACAAACAAAATGGAGAGCCTTGGGCCAAAATGGTATTTAAAACTTTCTGCTACCAGCATTAACAGGCTTCGGGGTGCAAAGCAAAGGAGAAAAGCGGCTGTAAATATATCACCCACACTGACCTATAATCCTCAAGCTTGTAACATCTGTGGCCTTCTTTGCAAATCGTTCGTCGAACTTAAATGTCATATTCGACTTAAGCATTGACTGACAAAAAAGGGTACGTTGTCGGAGCCTCGTTTATGTATATATATATATGTATATATATCTATATAATATATATATATATATATATATATATATATATATATAATATATATATATATATATATATATATATATAAAATAATAGTTATCGCCATACTAATATGGCATTCTTATAAAAATAAGAATAAAGCTGTCCGCTTATTAGCTCCATGAGGCCATCGCCTTAAGTTAGCTATTTGATACACAAACTGTATCCATATAACCTTCGAACAAGGGAGGTCAGTCGCTCCACACTACTTGACCGGCAGCTACAGACGCGTTTCGGGGTATTGCCCCTTTTCAATGCAGCGTAGCCAGCCAGTAGGTGTCGCTTCCGACAATCTCTGTTCGATGGTTTTAATTACCTAGTTTCGGTGGAATACATCCACTTTTTTCAATAATAGAAATATAAAATTACTAAGTCTCTCTAAAAGAGAACAGCGGCAGCGTTCCCGGAAAATAATAGTTATCGCCATACTAATATGGCATTCTTATAAAAATGAGAATAAAGTTGTCCGCTTATTAGCTCCATGAAGCCATTGCCTTAAGTTAGCTATTTGATACACAAACTGTATCCATATAACCTTCGAACAAGGGAGGTCAGTCGCTCCACACTACTTGACCGGTCAAGTAGTGTGGAGCGACTGATATTAGATAGATATTATATGGATACAGTTTGTGTATCAAATAGCTAACTTAAGGCAATGGCCTCATGGAGCTAATAAGCGGACAGCTTTATTCTTATTTTTATAAGAATGCCATATTAGTATGGCGATAACTATTTATTTTCCAGGAACGCTGCCGCTGTTCTCTTTTAGAGAGACTTAGTAATTTTAATATTTCTATTATATATATATAATATATAGATATATATATATATATATATATATATTATGTATGTATATATATATATATAATATATATATATATATATATTATATTTATTATATATATATATATATATATATATATATATATATAATATATTATATATATATATATATATGTATGTATGTATATATATAATATATATATATATTATATATATATACATATAAATATATACATGCCTGTATGTGTATGTATGTATGTATATTGTATATATATACATATATATGCGCACGTGTGTATTTATATGTGTGTGTGTGTTGTGTTTGTGCGTGTCTGTGTGTGTACATTTGTGATTGAAGGGATATCTCATCAAAGCTTACACTTACAAGTATTTCCGTCCGTATTCTAACCAATATACTATAGCTCCTCAACATAATGCTTGTAAATATATTCACATATATGTAAGCATTATCAGCAGTAATCTGTCATTTGCGGTAAGTAAATTCATTTATAATACCATGCTTAGATCACACGTCCTTTAGGATGTAGGTGCACATACACCTACTCAATCTTATCGTCAGTCGCAAACAGATATGGATGACCAGTGGGACAGCCTCGTTCTAGGAGCGTGCGTAACGTATGTTATATGTTTTGTGTGACACGTTGTTTGGCCACTCGCCCCTATTTATACGTGTGTGTGCGTGTGTGTGTGTGTGTGTGTTTATCAGTCTGTGTCTGTGTACGTCTCTGTGTGTCTGTGTGTTTGTGACTGTGTTTGCGTATTGTGTGTGGGTATGTGCATGTAAGAGAGAGAGAGAGAGCTTGTGTTTGTGAGTGTGTATATGTATATATATATATATATATATATATACATGTTTATGTAATATTAGATAGACAGACAGACAGACAGATAGACAGATAGATAGATAGATAGATAGATAGATAGATAGATAGATAGATAGATAGATAGATAGATAGATAGATAGATATTAGATAGATAGATAGATAGATAGATAGATAGATAGATATTAGATGGATGGATAGATAGATAGATAGATAGATAGATAGATAGATAGATAGATAGATAGATAGAAAGATAGATAGATAGATAGATAAGTGGACTCAGTGTGACAGATTGCTTGGAGCCACAAGACCCGATTTTTAAATCTGCCGAATCATCATGCCTCCATATCATGAAACTATTAGTATTTAAATTCTCTGTACAGTAAATGATATATATATATATATATTAATTTATATATATATATATAGGTATATATTTATATATATATATATATATATATATATATATATATATATATTATATATATTAATTTATATATATATATTATATATATATAATATATATATATATATATATATATATATATATAAGTACATTAAAAGGCCTCTAAAAGGAGAAGCAAGTACTAGATACACAAAAAGGGGATAAATTCATGAAATGAAAATCAAAAACGTTTACAAACTCAGCTCATCTTGTACTGCAGTTTCGTCTTTTTTTTTTTAGCAGATGAATATAATTTATCTGCCAAGACTAGACTCATCAGCAAGCAGCCTTTATCATCCTAGAAGTACATATCGTTAGAAGCATGTGCGATTCTAACGACCTGCATTCTCTAACTTTTCAGACCAGTGCGCAGACGCAAAACATACCCGGCGAACAGAGACTGGATGCCGGTAGAAGGTCTACGAGCAAATTTATCGAACAATATGTAAACATAGTAAATAGGGTAATAAAATAAATTATTATTACCAGTGATCTAGCACAAAAGACAAATTAGTCATTAGACTATATGTTATTCATATATAAGTACATTAAAAGGCCTCTAAAAGAAGAAGCAAGTACTAGAGACATTCATGAAATGAAAATGAAAAACGTTTACAAACTCAGCTCATCATTTATTTTATTACTCTATTTACTATGTTTACATATTTAATATATATATATATATATTATGATATATATATATCATGAAGGTGCAATCCCTTGGTCTGTGTCGTGACCGAAGGGGGTCTCAGATATATATATATATATATATATATATATCTATATATATGCATACGAACGGGAATGTGAAACTCTGAGTAGCAGTTTTTGTGATGTTTTTACCGCTTTTAGAATTTTTAGAATTACCTTCTTTGTTAGCTGCTAAATCAGAGACTGAATCTATATATTGCGAGCTAGAACTAACGACAACCATATCATACTGACGAAAGGAAGTACTCTGAAACCAGACTGCACCACTGGTCTTGTCACCGCTAGATGATAGGGTTTGCTCCTCTGCTCGCAATATATCTGACACAGATTATAACGTTAATCAGTTATATTTCTATATATTATAAAGCTGAAGTTCTCTGTGTATAGCAGGTTTGGTAGCCTTTAACTAACACTATCTCCTCCGAGACCTGCGGCGCAAGTTGACCAAAATTGAGAGTATGATAGAAGAAGGCTTGCTCTTTCTTCCGTAAAAGAAAAAATCGAATCGGACCATGTTAAGAACAAAAATTATTTACATCAAAAAGGTGCTTTTTTTCTATGAAAATCCCTATTCTTTACGATTTTTTTACTGCTGTGTTGCCATATCTTGGTGTATTTCAACCAGAAAAATGTTCACTCAAAGAGAATAACAAGCTACATAATGCAACATTTTTACGTTTCAAAAATTCCAATTCTATAGGGTCGAAACGAACCCGAGCAACGCCCGGTGATGCTGCTAGTATATGATATATTTACAGTATGTGTCGTTAAGTAACTGGAAATGTCATTCTGAGGTTATAAAAATGGTAGTAACGGAGTTCCGTACAGAACATCCATGCTGAAATGGTATGTGGGTGTATGTATATATGTGTATATACACACGCGCGCACAGATATGTATAGTATCTCTTTTAAGAGAGGCAGGTGAGTCCTAGAGGTATTTACAATTCAGGCGATATAAATGTAATACATATTCCACGATGCACTCACAGTGATTAAGTATCGCCCTTGGCCGTGTTAAAATTTTATCTAATAAATCCATCTATAACAATGATCCCGTATTATTGTAATTCCCTAAGATTAAACTGGAGTTATATCACTAACTTTCGAAAACATATTTCTAGAACCATTTAACTTAGAAAGGGCTATTTTTGATCCCTATACTAACTATACATGATATCAATTTCTATTGTATACTGAGTTAAACAAGTAGCTGTATATAGTTCAACAGCGTCTGACGCGATAAATAGTCACCGAAATACTTATTTGTTATATAGCTACCTAATTTCCATATCTATCCTGTTTTACTTATTTACATTGCCTCTCTCTATTAAACACACAGGTACGCGTGCACTGACGCACAAATATATATATACATATATATATTTACAGACATACAGATGACTACACACACACATACACACACATACACAAATATATATATATATATATATACATTTACTGACATTCCGTCGGCTACGATGACGAGGCCCCCAGTTGATCCGATCAGCGGAACAGCATGCTCATGAAATTAACATGCAAGTGGCAGAACACTCCACAGACACATGTTCCGTGTATGCAGTTCTCCGGGAGATACAGTGTGACATTGAAATACAGGTGTAACTCATCTTTGTGTACGTGTGTGTAGACATATAATATATACACACCACACATGTATACATATATATATATGCATTGCATATCCCATCTTCTTTCAATGTCCATATTACGTTTGAGAGCGATCTCGTATGTTTTTTGTTTTTGTATCTAAGTGACGCAAGGTGTTGCGTATAGATTTCCTTAAACGAGTTTCCCGTCATTCCGATATACGCCTTTGGTACATGTAAAACCTTTCTCCATGTGATCGGCTTCAAAAATGGTCGAGATACTTGGATATTTTCCCACTCTTCTTTACAGGAACCAATGGTAGTCATAATTCACACACACGCGCACGTATGCGTGCGTGTGTGTGTGAATTAAGACTACCATTGGTTTCCTGTAAAGAAGAGTGGGAAAATATCCAAGTATCTCGACCATTTTTGAAGCCGATCACATGGAGAAAGGTGTTACATGTACCAAAGGCGTATATCGGAATGACGGGAAACTCGTTTAAGGAAATCTATACGCAACACCTTGCGTCACTTAGATACAAAAACAAAAAACATACGAGATCGCTCTCAAACGTAATATGGACATTGAAAGAAGATGGGATATGCAATGCCGGGGTAGTGTGGAAAATTATTGCTAAAGCCAAAAAGTACAGGGGGCGTGGCTCCAAATGTGAACTCTGCATTACTGAAAAATAAAATATTATTCAATCAACAGAAAACATTGGGGATGAAACCTTTTCTTCCTGCATACATAAGCAATATTTTACACTCAAATACTTTAAAGAGGAATCCCTATAAACGAGGGTAACTACAAACGAGGGCAACCCAACCAGGATACCCCCCCCCTATACGTGAACACACATAGCACACAAACTTCACACAGCAAAGAAGAAATGTAACAAACTCCACACAAAGGAGAAACAAGCTGTAACAAACAAGTACAAAACACCATGCCCAGACCAATATCATATAAATAACGCAAAATTATTAAGAAATTTACCGAAAAGACAAAATACAACGCAGACAAGCTCCCCAAAACGACTTCTAGAGTCGTGGCTCATGATTCATTGTTTCCTTGTTTCGTTTACGCAAATTTACGAGAAATCCCGTGAACGAAACGAGATTGTTTTTCAAAATGGAGGCAAATACCTTTCTCCATGTCATCGGCTTGAGGAATTAGTAATATACTCCGATATTTTCCCACTCATCATGAAACCAATGGTAGGCTTAATTCACAAATAAAGATATTACTTATCCACCAATGCGGTGTTGAGCACTCATTCCAACGTTCTACATTTATGTATATATATATATATATATATATACATGCATACATATATATATATATACATACACACACAACACACACACACACACACACACACACATATATATATATATATTTATATATATATATATACTTTATTTAAAGCAGCAGAAAATTCAACAAAACCTGTGCCGTTCGTCGGACAGTTTTTGGTTTCCTGTCAAGAAGAGTGGAAAAAACTGTCCGACGAACGGCAACAGGAAACTCAGAGTAACAGGTTTTGTTGAATTTTCTGCTGCTTTAAATAAAGCATATTACTCTACCACTGGTATTTGAGTACTCTTTTTTCCACCTTGTTTCACATTTCTGTGTTTACTCCGGTATATATATATATTTATTATATTTATAAGCACTAACATGTTTCCGAGGCATTCATCTTTGAATACATACTTCTTTATTGTGGTAGCAGCTGTAACTTAATGAAAGGATTACGAACTTCCCATTCCTTTGTCATTCCTTAATTGATATTATGCCCTCTCTCTTCTCTCCCTCCCTCTCTATCTCTCTCTCTCTCTGCATACATATGTGTGTGCATGTATGTGGGCGTTTTATTTATAATGTGCGTGTTATTGTTTGTGTAGGCATGTTTGTGGAGGCGCAGGAGTGGCTGTGTGGTAAGTAGCTTGTTTACGAACCACATGGTTCCGGGTTCAGTCCCACTGCGTGGCACCTTGGGCAAGTGTCTTCTACTGTAGCCTCGGTCCGACCAAAGCCTTGTGAGTGGATTTGGTAGATGGAAGCTGAAAAGAAGCCCGTCGTATATATGTATATATATATATATATATATATATATATATATATATATATATATATATATATATATGCGTGTGTGTGTTTGTGTGTCTGTGTTTGTCCCCCTAGCATTGCTTGAAAACCGATGCTGGTGTGTTTATGTCCCCGTTACTTAGCGGTTCGGCAAAAGAGACCGATAGAATAAGTACTGGGCTTACAAAAATAATAAGTCCCCGGATCGAGTTGCTCGATTAAAGGTGGTGCTCCAGCATGGCCGCAGTCATATGACTGAAACAAGTAAAAGAGTAAAAGAGTAAAGAGAGTATATCTATGCGTGGTATTACGAATAGGTATATCGCATTCATATATCAAATAACGTCTAATTGTACATTTACGTTTTTTTCTTGTTAAAACAAGGAAATTGTCTCGACATTGTCTGAGAGCGATTAACCATCTCGTCTGTCATTTTCTAATGTCTCAGGAATGGAATTTTAGAAGTATTATTGAGTTGAATGGAAGCTGGAATAGAAACTTTCGTTAAATCTTTGTATTTAATGTGTATGAATGGCGAATTTGCGTAAAGAAAAAAGATGTTGAAGAATTTTTGTCGTATTTTGTATGCTAAGGATCCGAGTGATATAGTATGTTAGATAATATCACTGAGTTGGCTGTGATTGAGGTGAACTAAAATTAATGGCAACATAATGAATACAAAGATAAATAGTGAATAAAAAAAGAGCAAGGATATAAAAGAAAAAAAAATGGAAGTTAAATATCAGAATATTGATGTGAATGTTTGGTAGGCTGAAAGTGACACATGTTAAATGAGAGAAAGCGAGGGCAAGATAAATAGAATAATAAAAGAAGAAAAGAACAAAGATAAGAAAAAAAATAAAAGGAAGCCCATAAAAATGTTTAGCAGAAAGAAAAAGATAAAGACTGGAATTTGAAATCAAAAAAGATTAATGTAAAAGTAAAAAATGTGAGAAAGAGTTATAGTACGCATAAGAAATAAAAAGAAGAAACATCGAAAACAACAGACATCGCATGGTAATTCCGTATTTCTTGATCTTAGTGTATGGTAAGTGTAGTAACATTTTACAAGAAATATTAGGTTTCCATCTTCGTTAAATCAAATTCAGCTGCTAAGCTGATATATAAAACTTTTTTACGAAATACATTCTACTTCTGCTTTCATTGTACATTAATTGTTATTTCAAATTTGCTTTAATGGCTTAGACTTTTTCAGTAAAACCCAGTTCAACGTGTAATTACGTAAATCTTCGATAATGAAAATTTTTATGGTATTTTGCTTCAGCATTTCTCAAAGCTCTAAAACATGTTACTTCGTGATATGTAAAGTGAAATATCAGCACATCATAAGTATGCAGTATACATACATACATACACACACACACACATACACACACACACACATATATATATATATGTGAGTGTATATACAGTATATATATATTTATATATTTATATATATATATATATAAATGAAGAGAATGGAGTCGAACGAAGATTTTAACAAAATTCCTTTACTTTGGACATATGTTCGAAGACTGCATACTCTTAATTCGGAATTAAGAGTATGCAGTCTTCGAAACATATGTCGAAAGTAAAGGAATTTTGTTAAAATCTTCGTTCGACTCCATTCTCTTCATTTATTCATATAAAAAAACACACAAATTTCCACACACGAACACGGGGTTCGGCCCTTGGCATGTAACTTCAACCGTGTTTTACTGACGTGAATTTTCTACCCAGGTATCGATTAACCGAACTATCCATACTAGGATAATTCATTCATCTACTTAAATATATATATATTTATATATAATATTATATATATATATTATATTATATATATATATATATAATAGTAGAAATATGTTGCGAAAAGAAATATAAAATGGGTAAGTATGAAAAATCAACGAAAATGCATATTGCAAATAGAAAATGGCTATTTATAACAGGTAGCGACAAATATATACATTTAGATTGACTGAGGTAGTAATACGAGTCATAAAGATCATTATTATGACATGATTATAAGATGATAATAATGGACAAAATAATGGAAACACCTTTAAATTTCAAACAAATTTAGTGTAATATGTGGTAAGATCGGCTTTGGCTGTAATTACAGCTTCGATTCTACGAGGTATGGACTCGTACAAATTTCAATTGTTTCCAAAGGAAGTTTTGGCCATTCTCAAGCTAAAACTGTCTCCAGATCTTGTAGTGATGATGACGGAGGATATCGAATTCTTACATGTTTTTCTAAAATGCACCATAAATGGTGAATAATATTGATACTGTAGTGGCCAGAATTGACGTACAACTTTACAAAAACTGTTCCTCGTGTCATTCAGTAAGAACTTTAGCTGTGTGAATTGGTGCATTATCGTCCTGGTAGATTGCAAACGATTTTGCCAACTCGCTGCCTTTTATAATAATAATAATAATAATTATTATTATAATAATAATAATGATAATTATAATAATAATAATGATAATAATAATAATACTATAATAATAATAATAATAATAATAATAATAATAATATAATATAATAATAATAATAATAATGATAATAATAATAATAATAATAATAAAAACTAATAATAATAATAATAATAATAGTAAAACTAGGGCAATTGAACCAGCTGTATGCACCCGAAAAAACAAGAAGACCAACCTGGGAAGAAGAAGAAGAAGAAGAAGAAGAAAGAAGAAGAAGAAGAAGAAGAAGAAGAAGAAAAGAAGACCAAACCTGGAAGAAGAAGAAGAAGAAGAAGAAGAAGAAGAAGAAGAAGAAGAAGAAGAAGAAGAAGAAGAAGAAGAAGACCAAACCTGGGAAGAAGAAGAAGAAGAAGAAGAAGAAGAAGAAGAAGAAGAAGAAGAAGAAGAAGAAGAAGAAGAAGAAGAAGAAGAAGAAGAAGAAGAAGAAGAAGAAGAATGACGAGAGAGAAGAAACTCTACTCCGCGTGGAATTACATCCTCATTTCCATTGTGAAACTAAGAACTGAAAAGATGAGGGAGCATCGTGGAGGTGGTTCAGCAAGGGTGATCTGAAAAAGAATACTGAAAGCCTAATCATCGCTGCCCAGGACCAGGCATTGAATACCAACTCAGTGTAAAGAGAATTATACCACACAAGTGGAACGAACCTCTGCAGAATGTGCGGGAAGAGGGTCGAAACCGTAACTCACATTGTTAGTGCAGAAAAATTACAAGCGCAAAGACGACAAGATAGCGCAGCTGGCTACTATGCTGAAATTATGAATACGAGGTAACGAGTGCTTGGTGCCAACATACACCAGAAAAGGTAATAGACGAAAAGGGGACAGCAAAAATCCTCTGGGACTTTGACTTCCAGACTGACATGGTGTTAGAGCACCGAAGGCCGAACATGGTAACCTTTGGGAAAGATAAACAAGAGTGCCTAATCGACGTGGCAGTTCCAGGAGATCAACATATTATCATGAAAGAAGGAGAAAATATTGATAAACATGGAGACCTGAGAATTGTGATCACCAAAATGTGACAGCTACGAGAGTCATATATACTGGTTATCCCTTTTGTCATAGAAGCATTGAGTTCAATACCACCCAAACTGAAAAAACACACCTGTAAACTTTAGAATACCCTATAATCTAGGTGTATTGCAAAAATCGGGATTACTTGGAACAGCACGCATATTGCGTAAAGTACTGTCTGTCGGAGGTCCTTGTTCTGACCTGACAGATGGTAAAAACAATAGACAGATAGACACAATATCTTCGATCAATATCACGATATTGGATACTGTACGACATCTTTATATATAAAAGTGAGGGTGTGTGCTGTCTGTCTCCTACGATTTAGATTCCTAACTACTCCCACATTTTGCGGTGCAGTTTAACCAAAAGCGGGTATCTTATAGCCGTGATTCATATCGAGCCCGTCTGGGTATTAGTGCGCGTCTACGATGAGTCTACGATTTAAAAAAAAATTTACCATCATCTTTTCCTATTTTAATGCATTTTTTTGCTATTATATAAGGGAAGTAACTCTCTAAAAATGTATTATTAAATCTCAGAACGTAAAAAGCTGCAGTAACACCCCCCTTTGTGGTTAGCCATATTGACATGGCTATTATACTTTACATCTCTAAAAATGCTTATATAGTTATTTCCCTTACAAACCCGAGCAACGCCGGGCGATATTGCTAGTATTAAATAAAAATATAGCACGAGGGTGGAGGCCAAATGGCTTTACTGCATGTTTCTGCATTCCACATGAGCTTTATGTTTGCAGGGTTCATATTCATAAACCATTATGTAAGATTACTCTTTATAATTACTATGTATTTCGTTATTGCTTAACAGCTGCATGTGGGAGCTTCAATGCGTAAAGTCCAGCTAAAAGTTGCTAGATTTGAAAAAATGTACCACCTCAAGGGTGTACATTACTTACCATCAACCACACAATTGCATTCCGGTGGTAGGCAGTACTTACCAAAGCAAAACGTTCATCACAATAATTGCGGCGAGCTGGCAGAAACGTTAGCACGCCGGGGAAATGCCTAGCGGTATTTCGTCAACCGTAAGGCGGCGAGCCGGCAGAAACGTTAGCACGCTGGGCGAAATGCTTAGCGGTATTTCGTCTGCCGCTACGTTCTGAGTTCAAATTCCGCCGAGGTCGACTTTGCCATTCGTCCTTTCGGGGTCGATTAAATAAGTACCATTTACGCACTGGGTCGATGTAATCGACTTAATCCGTTTGTCTGTCTTTGTTTGTTTCCTCTGTGAGCACCCCCTTGTGGGCAGTAAATAAGCAAATAAGTAAAGAAATAGGTATTTCATCCACTGCTACGCTCTGAGTTAAAATCCCGCCGACGTCGACTTTGCTTTTCAGACTTTCGGGGTCGATTAAATAAGCACCAGTTAATCACTGGGGTCGATGTAATCGACTTAATCGCCTAGTCTGTCCTTGTTTGTCCCCTCTTTGTTTGGCCCCTTGCGGGCAATAAAGAAATAAAATTATGATACCAACAATAACAGAGATATTGTGACCTTCGTATTACATACTTTGGTGAGGGAAAACAATGAAGTTGAGAAGGAACCTTATTTAAGCGATAGTGTCGACCAGATGGACGTAAAATAAAACCAAAATTAAGATTAAAGAGCTAGGAAGACACTTTTACTTGTCTAAGCTAAAGTATGTTATCAGGCCAAAAATAAATCTTTCAAATAATCTTTTGAGATTTGTGATTTTTTTTATTGCTCGCAATGTTTTCGTCACGCTACACTTTGTCTCAAACTACGCTACATTTTGACCTTATCTTCTTATTGATTTTTTAAAATTTATTGTCCCATGTTGGAACGTTTCGCCCTTTAACGAAATATACTTCCTTCGAGAATAATATTATATATAGTTTACCTGCTCTTTCCAGCATAACCCTGAAACTTCCTCTAGATGTTTTTTCTCCCGTCCTTTGACTCTTTGTATACATATTTATGATCACCGATGATTGCAACCGACATTTATGAATTGATGGCAACCTTCTTGTGAAGACTTATTGACTGATATATATTTCTTTACTACCCACAAGGGGCTAAACATAGAGGGGACAAACAAGGACAGACAAACGGATTAAGTCGATTACATCGACCCCAGTGCGAACCTAGTACTTAATTTATCGACCTCGAAAGGAAGAAAAGCAAAGTCGACCTCGGCGGAATTTGAACTTAGAACGTAACGACAGACGAAATACCGCTAAGCATTTCGCCCGGCGCGCTAAAGTTTCTGCCAGCTTGCCGCCCCAGCTGATATATATTTACGAATTCTCTACTACCTTTGCTTCACACGCACAATCTGCATTCCTCTCTTATAGGAAAGCAAATTATACATCACATGTGTGTATTATAATAATTATAATTTCGGGTGTTTTAGTACATAACAATCTTTGACTAATCGTACCAGATAATCCGTTCAAATACATGTTTTTTAGTATATTTGTGGCCATAATAATGCCTCGTTCTTTCCAGTAATAGGCCCATGTTACCGATGTCTACATTCTAGATTTTAATTACGCTTATTTAAACTAAACAGGTAAGATTTATAGTTACTAAATTGAGTTTGATAGATATTCTGTGGAAAAAGTTAATTCATTATTATTATTATTATTATTATTATTATATTATTATTATTATTATTATTATTATTATTATATTATTATTATTATTATTTATTATTATTATTATTATTATCATTATTATTATCATTATTATTATTATTATTATTATTTATTATTATTATTATTATCATTATTATTATCATTATTATTATCATCATTATTATTATTATTATTATTATTATTATTATTTATTATTATTATTATTATTATTATCATTATTATTATCATTATTATTATCATCATCATTATTATTATTATTATTATTATTATTATTATATTATCATCATCATCATCATCATTATTATTATTATTATTATTATTATTATTATATTATTATTATTATCATTATTATTATATTATTATTATTATTATTATTATTATTATCATTATTATTATCATTATTATATCATCATTATTATTATTATTATTATTATTATTATATCATCATCATCATCATCATCATTATTATTATTATATTATTATTATATATTATTATCATTATTATTATTACTATTACTATTATCATTATTATTATTATTATTATTATTATATTATTATTATTATTATTATATTATTATTATTATTCAGTAGTTTTATTTTTATAGCGTGCTTTCACTTCACTACCAAGCGCAGCTCTGTGTGCCTTGGGTATGTGCTGTGATTTGTTGTGATGCTCTGATGGTTATTGTATGGAAAGTGTTCTGCGTAGGATGTGTGCAGTGCCTAGTAGTGCAATTTTCTGTATGTTATATGTGTTTGTAAGTCCTGGTGTTTTTGTTATGTATTTGTCTGAATATTTTTTTATCATGCCTAATGCACCTACTATGATAGGAATTGTTTCTGTTTATTGTTTATTATTATTAGGAATTGTTTATTATTATTATTATTATTATTATTATTATTATTATTATTATTATTATTATTATTATCATTATTATTATTATTCGTTTCTAAAAGTGATGCCCCTACGATTTAAGGTCTTAATATTTTAACATATATACTCATGACAATAACACTAATGTGTATAGGAGAGTGTTATCAAGAGTAATCAAGCAGGATATTCTTTGAATATGCATCTTGCAACTTAAAGCAGAAGCGGAGTGCAGAAACCTGTTGACTTCCATCCTAGCGTTTATATGATATATATATATATATATATATATATATATATATATATATATTCATTCCAATGGACGGTGCTGAGTTGTCAAACATTTAAACCAAATTTTCTCAAAACAACTTGTCCGACCGTCCCGTAGGCCTCCCCTTGAGAAATACTGATTTAACTTAAATTTGAGGCACCAGCAAAAGAAGAAATAAAGATAGACTTTTTTCTATTCCAAAGAAAAACGATTTTATTCACACAAATATGCAACAGAAGAGTTTAAAGTACCAGTAATAATAAGGCTGTTGATTGGGAGAACACAAACATCGTTTAAACAGTAAGCTTGGCAGGAAAGTAACGTTTGAAGAAAATATCTCTTTTGCCTCTTACTTTTTTGGTCTCTTAAATATACTGCATTTTGTGGCATTATTTCAAGCCAGCCGCATTTTTTTGTGCAAACAACACGTGCATTTTTCTCGCGTACGCGTAGTATCGATCGCAAGAGCTGATGTACTTGCACGTGCAAATGCACGTTCCCACGGATCTATCGATCGCATTCTCACCTGGAATCGATGTTTATAACTTTTTCAAGACTTATGCACGCCCTGACACTGTGGGTATCAACATATCAAATTTGAGCGCAATCGGATGGAGGATGCCCGAGATCTTAGAAGACACACACAGACAGACAGAATGGATTTTATATAATAGATATATTGTAAATGAACGCAGCTATAGTATAATTAATATTATTAACTGCATATATCTAATGTATAGGTCTTTTGTATTTTATGGTGGTTGCAATAGCGTGGCACAGTATATATACTCCCAAACTGTTTGATGTAAAATACCTCAGACATGGACAGAAATGGGTAGGTGGTGTTGATACAACTATTCACTAACGACAAGGACTTATCAACATTACTCGGTTATTTTAAATGCATTTCTCTATATCAGTGACCGTGATCACCAAGCGCGTAATTTATCAAATCGTATTGTCTCGATGTAACGTTACAACGGAAAATGGCAACATTAAATAATATTAATAATGTACGGCTTTATCACTTTAAAAACTATTTTTTCACTTTAGACGTTTATTTTAATATGTGCCTCTAATAGCGTATAGCTCAATAGAAGTTTTCCGAAAGCCTGGATAAATATTCTCTTTATATTGCCTACTAAGATTTTTTTGTATGCAGGAGGTGATAGAGCTTTTCTCATATACATTTTATATTTATATCATCATGCGATTTTTCATACAAGGCAATTTACTGTAATGCGATTGCCTGTAGTTTACTAAAATGTAATCTGTAAAATATATATGACGATTCCAATGATAAAACTGATTGTTTTCCTGTGGCAAGCAATTTATAAATGTCAGGTGTTGAATATTATAGAATACAAATCCAGTAGGTTAATATACTTTATATTGAAAGAAATTCTAAATACTCTTTTAAAATAATAATAATAATAATAATAATAATAATATGACTGGAAGTGTTATCATGTACATTGTTTTGTCTTGGTATAAGAGATGGGTTACAGCAAATATTCTGCTCAATACCACAGATTTGCTTGTCAGTTGTTTGACCGTAACCAGTTGAGCATGTCCCTTATAGGCTGACGATATGTGCATCTCTGATCACGAGTAGAAGTAGTGGGGGAGCATCATAGCCATGTGTTGAGAGGGATTCTTTGGGGTTTGAATGATTCACCTCTGGAAACATGGGTGTTTCATTCAACATGCTTAAACAACCCTTATTCAGGGACCTTTTGAGTGGGATAGGTTACCCAACCAGAAGAAAATTCTAACTGGGCCCCTACCCGCAAGGTCATGCGCTGTTTATCTTGTTATGAGTTCACCATGTCGTGCACATACGGTTGTGATGCATGTGCCTGGTGTACCCTTATCAGACGGGTAGTCATGATGGGTATACTGGGCTTCGTATATTTGTACCCCAGTGTCACTTTGATGGCATGCACTGCTCTCTCACTCAATAATAATAATAATAATAATAACAACAACAACAACAACAACAATAATAATAATAATAACAACAACAACAACAACAACAACAACAACAACAACAACAATAATAATATAATAATAATAATAATAATAATAATAATAATAAAATAATAATAAAAGAAAAAAGATGGGCTACAGCAAATCTTCTGCTCAATTGTCAGTTGTTTGACCTTAACCAGTTGACCATGTCTCTTAGTGGCTGACGATATGTGCTTCTCTGATCATGAGCAGAAGGAGTGGAGAAGCATCATAGTCGTGTGTTTAAAGGGATTCTTTGAGGATTGGATAATTCACCTTTGGAAACATGGGTGGGTCGTTCAACATCATTAAACAATTCTTATTCAGGGACCTTTTGAGCGGGATGTACTACTTGACCAGAAGAAAATTCTAACTGGGCCCCACCTGCAAGGTCATGCGCTGTTTATCTTGATATGAGATCACCATGTCGTGCACTTATGGTTGGGATGCATGTACCTCGTGTACAGTTATCAGACGGGTAGTCATGATGGGGATTCTGGGCTTCATATATTTTACCCCAGTGCCACTTTGATGGCATGCACTCCTCTCTCATTCAATAATAATAATAATAATAATAATGATAATAATAATAATAATACTTTCTAAATACGCACAAAACCTGAAATTGTGGGCGTAGGCAATAGGCGATATCATTGACCACAGTGCATCGCTGGTACTTAATTTATCAAAAAGGATGAAAGGTAAAGTTGACCTCGGCGGAATTTTAAGTCAGAACGTAAACTCAGACGAAATACCGCTGAGCATGTTGCCCGGCATGCTAACAATTCTACCGGGGACAAAATGTGCCAAAGCAACCTTGGAAAGAGGTAAACTACTTACGAGTAGCAGCATCACACTAGATGAAGCAAATGACATAAGAGAATTAGACCAAAGCTCGGCATGCAAATATTTAGGAATCAATGAAAGAGAAGATAAGAAAAGATTACTATAGACAAGTTAGATTAGTACTGCAAACAGAGCTCAATGCGAAAAATAGGATAATAGGTATCAACACTTTAGCCGTCCCAGTTATAAGTTACATCTACAGTATGCTTAACTGGACTCTAAATGAACTAATCAAAATAGACAGGAAAACAAGAAAAATATTGACAGGATTTAGGATGCACCACCCAAAATCTGACAGAAAGTTTATATATATATATATATATAATGTATCTATGGTCGTAGAGGCCTTATACAACTAGAAAACAATTACAAGATAACCGCTATAGGACTACAGAAATACCTACTTCAGAAGCAAGGAACACTAATACAAATAGCCATAAAACACGAACAAAAGAAAAAACTGTTTTCAGTCTTTAAGGAAGCAGGCAAATGCAAAAAAATAAAAGAAGTCATAGTACCTAACAACTATGGAGAAAAAAGAAGAAACAATGAAAGCTGTAAAACAACTTATATGCAAACTAAATCTGGAACAGCAACGGATGATGATAAAACGATAGCAAGAAAATCATAGCGAATACTGGGTTAAACTAAACAGAAAAGAAATAGATAAAGCACTCTCCCAACAATGGCTGAGAAGCTTAGGAATCAAAGCAGAGACTGAAGGATTTTAATCGCAGCACAAGATCAAAGACTTCCCACCAGAAATTACCAAAAACACGAAGTGAAAATAAATGCAAGTAACTCCAGACTATGTGGAGTGGGAGAAGAAACAATAAGATAAAGACTGGAATTTGAAATAAAAAAGATTAATGTAAAAGTAAAAAATGTGAGAAATAATTATAGTACGCGTAAAAAAAGAATAAACTTTGAAAGCAACAGACAACGTATGGTAAATCCGTGGTCCTTGCTAAGAAGGAATATATTCACGGACACGACACAGTTTATACCAATAAACACTGGAAGCTATGCCAGCACTATGGAATAACAACAGAAAAAAGATGGTATAGGCACACAGAAAAGGTAAAAGAAAATGAGAAAGCAACCCATAATCTGGGATATGCCACTACACACAGATAGAGAAATTAAAGCCAGTCGGCCGGATATAGTTGTCAGAAATAACCAAGAAAAAAATGATTTCTAATCGATGTACCAATACCAACAGATGACAATGTTTCTCTATAAATGAAACGGAGAAACTTTCAAAATACAAAGACCTGGAAATAGAGGTAACTCAAATATGGGTGTAAAAACAGAAACATTTTCTATCATAGTAGGCGCATTAGGTGTGATAAACAAAATATTCAGACAAATACGTAGCAAAATCACCAGGACAAACAAATTTATATAACATACAAAGATTGTATAAACCTCCCTGCAGCCAAGGCTCAACTGAAACAACGAATACAACTGAAAGCCCAATGGCTTAGAAGATATGACAAAAGAATAAAATTTTATCAATAAAACAAGATATTCAAGACGAATGCACAGAAATTGTATTGAGGAGTTGGCGAGGGTAAGAAATAAATAGAGAAGCCAGCTAAGATTGAAGAAATTGAAGAGTTCTGGGGGGAGGATTAACAAAAAAGAATATAATGCTAAAGCTGACTGGATAGAGCGTGAGAAAGTAGTGAGACTGGATGAAGTTGAAGAGCAGAAATAGGAGGGGATAGGAATTGAAGAGATAAGTTGTGTTCTGAGGAAGTCTCACAAATGGGAAACCTCTGGACTGGACCGAATTCATAACTTCTGGCTAAATTGTCTGACAGAATTACACCAAAATTTCGTTGCATCCCTAACTGATGTCATCCACAATCCAGAGCAAATACTTGCTTTGCTAATCGAAGGAACAACGAACGTTCTACAAAAAACTGAAGTCACAAAAAAATCTAAAGAACTACCGGCAAATAACATTCTGAACACCACCTACAAGATCCTCACAGAATATACTGGCAGAATATATACTTTCCTTGAATAGAGATCTATCCTTCTACAAGCTCAAAAAGGCTGTGAAAGGAATTCTTGTTGGTGCAAAGATCAATTACTCATAAGTATAATGAATGTAGAGGATCGACGGAGTAAAAAGAAGAACCTTAGTATGGCATGGATAGACTACATGGAAAGCGTTTGGTAGTGTCCCACATAATTTGATACTCAAGGCCCTTGAGATAGTTAAGATTTCTGCTGTCATCTTACGAGTTAGTATGGCCAAGTGGAACACACGTCTCCTTCTAAACCATAGTAATTGGATGAGCCAAACTAACAACATCAACTTCAAACTAGGCGCCTTTCAAGAGGACTATCTCTCCCCATTTCTCTTTGGCATGGCACTGATCCCACTCCGAAACGAGCTAGAAAACATCAGGTATGGTTTCAAAGTTTACAATACGACAATAAACCGTGTGTTTTATATCGACGACCTGTAGCTGTTTGCTAGAAATGACAAAGAGCTAGCAGGGCTGCTAAAACTGTTAAAGAATTCAGTAATTACATCGAGATGGACTTTGGCCTTGATAAGAGTGCTAAAGTAACTTTTGTAAGAGGCAAGCCCAGGCAAACAGCTTCCGTTATATCAGATAACAACAGTACCATCAAGGAAAATTACAGATACCTGGGGATAAACGAAGGAGATAGTAACATGCTACCACAAAGAAAGAAATAAGGAAAGAATATTACAGGAGAATAAGACTCATACTAAAAACTAAACTCAACTCTAAACATCGCATCGAAGCCATTAGCACCTTAACACTTCCAGTAGTCCGATATAATTTTAACATCATTAACTGGAATCTTACAGAGCTCCAACGCCTGGAGAGGAAAACAAGAAAACTACTAACTTCAAAGAACATGCACCACTCAAAAGCAGATGTTGATCGTCTGTACCTCGGCAAATCCCTCCGAGTTCAATTTATCTTTAAATCTTTGAAGAATGGTAAAAGTAAAATTTTGCTTTACATTGTGTAGTGGGTATGACTGATTAAGCTTCTCCAAATTTGATGTCCTTGTTAGTAAAATCAAAAACAACTTTTAGGAAGGTATAATTGTAAGATTGCTACATTGTCGGAAATATGCATTGCAGTTTATCTACAGACACTCTACTGGACTGAAAACGTCAGTCAAATCTGAAACCAAATTAGCCTTTCATTAATCAAAAGAGAAAATAAAGTACCAGTCAAGAACAGGGCACTTCCAATGCGATCGATTAAAACTCCTTTGACAAATATTGGTTTAGTACATAATTATAACTTAGTGCCCAATTTAGTACCTAATTATAATTATAATTTTGTAATTTATCTTTCAATATTTAGCAATGTTAGAAATTATCACCATTATTGATACTTGTTTGTGATAACCCATTAATTTTTAGTCTTGTAGAATATTGAAATAAGTTCTCTCGCTTCTTTTTCTTCCTCTTCTTCTCCTTCTTCTTCTTCTTCTTCTTCTCCTT
>NC_043005.1:8435019-8460019 GCF_006345805.1 Octopus sinensis | reverse complement strand
TGATGCTATAAAACAAAAATAAAATGCACATGCATACACATATGAGCATGTATGGATGTATGTATGTATTGTATATATGTATGCGTTTATGCATATATAAATATAATATACTGTGTCGCATTTTGTATGTATGTGCGTGTGGGTGTGCGTATGTATGTTTATGCGCGTGTGTGCGTGTGTGTATGCGTGTGTGTGTGTGTATGTGTGTAATAGGACATATGTATGTAGAAGTGGATTAGAATATACGAGTATTTTAAGATTATATGTATATTTATGGGTGTGTCTATATGATTGTGTGTACTTGCGTATATGGATATGGTTATATGTGCACAGTTGCACCTAAACGTTGCATCCATTCACAGTTAGACGGTGATGAGAGGAACAAACACACACCCACACACATATATATATATGTGGGTGCGTCTATACAAACATATATGCGAGCATGTATACAACCTTCAAGAAAGTAACAGTCATGTACACAACTTGGACGGACACATACCAGTACACGGACATACGTTCACATACACATACACATGTATACACTCCCACAGACGAATCTGCACATTCTCCTAGACACTCACATACATACGTAGCACACGAGTACAAACATACATACATACATACATACCTACGTATGGGCATACACACGTACATACGCACGTACATGTACGCACACACATACATGGGCACAGGCATACGTGCACGTATACATACATACGCACATGCGTACGTACGTACATACACACATACATACATACGTACATACATACACACATACATACGTATATATATTTGACCTGAACTAACTAGATGTCAGGAGGGGAAAAAACAAGTAATAGTAAAACAAAAGTTCTGTGATATAGAGATAAATGTCTGATAATAAGTTTTAGGGTTTTGTTTTGGGGGTGAGGGTCGTAAATCACTTCCTAGTTTCGGAGGGAGAGGTTGAAAGTTGATATTATTGTGATGAGTGGTCAGTCTACATCTATCCATCACTACAGGTTTATAACTTTATGTTTATAGTGTGTATGTGCGTGCATATACACACACATACATATATACATACATACATACGTACATACATACATACATACATACATGCATACACAGGCGTATGTACGTACATATATACATACATACATGCATACATGCATGTATACATACATACACACATACATACGTACATATATATGACGAACTAACTGTTACTTTCTCAGATGCAGCACGGATTTTTGTCAGTGAACATGTCGCGGATTTTAGCGACGAAAATATTTTGACAAATTATACTTAAATGGTGAAGTGAATCGAACGGCTTTTGTGTGTTTCTTAAATGGCTTACAAACACCTTCCACGCTGCAATTGTTTTCGTTCCGGCACACGATCTCAGATCAAATCACTGGCTATGCGAGTACATCTCTCTCTCTCTCTCTCTCTCTCTCTCTCTCTATATATATATATATATATATATATATATATATATATATAATATATACACACACATTAAGTACAGGACATCACCAACGAGTGAAAAACACGTAAACACACGAAAGACATGTAGAGGACAATGGGCCGAAAAAGACACAATTTAGAACACCACATCAACAACTATTGAAAAATACGTAAACACATAACGGGATAAAAGTACGGGACAAAATACCAGAAGTCGAGCTCCTCAGTTATCGACTGATTATTACTCCCTATTTCGAGCGGTCAACGATAAGATAGGAAAATTCCATAAGAGAGTAGTTTCCAGAAATTTTCTATTTATTTATTATCGAAGTCCACGCAGTTTTTACATTTATGTATGTGTGTGTGTGTGTGTGAGTGTGTGTGTGTGTATGTGTGTGTGTGTGGTGTGTGCGTGCGTGCGTGTGTGTGTGTGTGTGTGTGCGTGTGTACAGATACGTACAGGGTGTTCCATAAAGAGCGCCGAATTTCAATTGGGTGACACGTTTGTGATTTGAAGTTTGAATACATGCTTTTATCATGTTTGCTATCTGTCTTCACTCCGATTAATAGTTTTTTGTTTGTTTCTCAGAATAGTGCGCAGTGTGTCATGGAGCAATTTACATCTGAATAACGTGTTCTCATCGTGAAGACATTGTACCAAATCAGAGAAGGTGCGACGCAAACAGCTCGAAAACTTCGTAACACTTTTGGTACTGATGGCGAAGTTTAAAACAGCTGGTTCAGTTGCAACGGGTAAATAGCCTGGGCGGAACCGTTCTCATAGGAGAGAGCAACAAATTGCCGTTGTCCGAGACAGTGTCACTCTGTGTCCGGGAAAATCGATTCGCCTACGTTCGCAGCAATATGGCGTCCCGACTACTTTATCACATTGAATTTTGCATAACGATTCCCATATGAATGCGTACAAAATACAACTGACGCTGCATTTTCAGCCACCTGACCACGGGAGGCGGAGGAAATTTGCTGACTGGGTTGTGGAAAGACTTGGAGCTAACGAATTTTGCAAAGAAAATCATCTTCAGTGAGGAGGCCCACTGCCATTTGAGTGGATTTGTCATTAAACAGCTCTGCCGGATTTGGGGAAGATAAAAATCCTCAAATAACGCAAGAGAGTGAAACGCATCCAAGGAAACCGACTGTGTTGTGTGGTTTTGGGGCAGGTGGAGTGCTTGGACCGTTCTTTATTGAAAATGATATGGGGAATGCAGTTACCATTAATGGCGAACATCACCGAGACATGATATCCATTCAGTTATGACCGAACTTGGAAGATACGGAGATTGACAACCTCTGGTTTCAGCATGATGGAGGAGCGACCTGTCACACTTTGTACCGAACGCTTGCATTACTCAACGAAAAGTTTCCGCAACGGGCGATATCCTTGCATAGTAGCAAGCAATGCAAGAATATCCATTTGTAATAGCAAAATATAGACTGCTGGAGTGGCTGTGTGGTAAGTAGCTTGCTTACTAACCACATGGCTCCGGGTTCAGTCCCACTGCGTGGCACCTTGGGCAAGTGTCTTCTACTATAGCCTCGGGCTGACCAAAGCCTTGTGAGTGGATTCGGTAGACGGAAACTGAAAGAAGCCCGCCGTATATATATGTATATATATATATATATATGTGTGTGTTTGTGTGTCTGTGTTTGTCTCCCCAACATCGCTTGACAACCGGTGCTGGTGTGTTTACGTCCCCGTCACTTAGCGGTTCGGCAAAAGGGACCGATAGGATAAGTACTAGGCTTACAAAGAATAAGTCCTAGGGTCGATTTGCTCGACTAAAAGGCGGTGCTCCAGCATGGCCGCAGTCAAAATGACTGAAACAAGTAAAAGAGTAAAAGACTAAAAAGAGTATGTGCAAGAAGCATTTTTAGCTATTCTACACAGAACATTCCTTGCATAACGGAACAGCGACTTTACACCGAATGCATATTTTAATTTTTATTTTCACATTTCCCTTTATACTTCCTATATCTCTCCCTTTCTAAAATAACTTCTCATATTGAGCACTAATATTCCCTTCTAGTTAACTCTCTCATATCACCTATGATGAGTGGATATCTTTTATATCCTGAAACAGCTCTAAGACTACATTTCTCTTTATAAATGTCCTAGATTATTTCACACTGCCTTGATTTTGTTGTCTCATTTGATTTGACGTATACACGCTCACACACGACCCGCGTTAGACTCCTCATTCATACTATTATCGATCCGGGAGCCTAACAGTGGCCCTTCTGCAGCACTTACATAGCATTACGTGCCTTTGGGGACTTTTGGATACCAAAACCTTTGATATATCTGTATCTATATATATAGTTAAAACACAACAACGCGAGGACGTGGAACAAATAGAGTATTATTGGACGCTCAGGAAAGAAGGGAAGAAGGAGGGTTTAACGTTTCGAGCGGAGCTCTTCGTCGAAAACATAGGAGAAGGATAGATCCAAAGAAGGGAAGACAGAGGAAAAAAAATCGCCAACGGTACACACGAGGTCACATTTTGAAAGACCCACACACACACATACATGTATATATATATATATATATATATATATATATATATATATATATATATATATATATGTATATATATTTTATTTATGTATGTATGTATGTATGTATGTATGTATATTGATAGAAATGGTAAGACAACAAAAGAATGCAAGAGACTCGATATTATGTAAATAGAGGAATTTAACTGTAAATGTAATATATGACAATTATTCGGTAGCCATAAACTCCGAATGGCTACCGAATAATTGTCACATATTACATTTACAGATATATATATATATATATATATATATATATATTAATATAATATATATATATATAATATATATATTTATACACCACGCACACACACACACATACACACACACACACACACCACACACATATATATATATATATATATATATATACATATGTATATGTGGTGTATATATATATACATGCATACACAACACACGCGCGCGCAAACACACAGACGTACACACTCACTTTACATTAGTGGTTTCCGACATTGGTTCCTTAAAACTAAAAGCATCTCCCGCGGCTCGGTTTTCACGCTACTTCTATATGCAAGAGCAAGCACAGAGAATAACATGCCTGTTTATTAGATCACGCTGAAAGATCGCAGTCATGTGAAACGCCAGTCACTGGAAACAACATTCATTTTCAATAAAATCATATTGTCGTCAGCATATATTGATCACTTTTCTCTCAGTTGGTGAACACAATTCAACATATAGGCTCAGACGTGGCGGCTATGTGTTATGAAGGTTGTGACCCAATCACATGGTCCCAGGTTCAGTCCCACTGTGTGTTATCTTGGGCAACTACTAGTACCCTCGGACCGACCAGAGCCTTGTCAGTGGATTTGGTAGACGGAAACTGAAGGAAACACGTCGCATGTGTATATAAATATGTGTATGCCTTTGTGTCTGGGTTTTGCCACCGCTCCGACGCTTGGTAACCGGTCTTGGTGTGTTTACATTCCCATAACTTAATGATTCGATTAACGTGATCGATAGGATAAGTACCAGGCTTAAAAAGAAAAAAAGTACTGGGCCGGTTCTTTCTACTAAAATTTTTCAAGGCTGTGCCTCAGCATGGCCGCAGTCTAATGACTGAAAGAGGTAAAGGATAAAATACATACATACGTACATACATACATACGTGGAGGCGCAATTGCCCAGTGGTTAGGGCAGCGGACTCGCGGTCGTAGGATCGCGGTTTCGATTCCCAGACCGGGCGCTGAGTGCTTATTGAGCGAAAACACCTAAAGCTCCACGAGGCTCCGGCAGGGGATGGTGCTGATCCCTGCTGTACTCTTTCGCCACAACTTTCTCTCACTCTTACTTCCTGTTTCTGTTGTCCCTGTATTTCAAAGGGCCGGCCTTGTCACTCTCTTGTGTCACGCTGAATATCCCCGAGAACTACGTTAAGGGTGCACGTGTCTGTGGGGTGCTCAGCCACTTGCACGTTGATTTCACGAGCAGGCTGTTCCGTTGATTTGGATCAACCGGAACCCTCGTCGTCGTAACCGACGAGGTGCTTCCATCCACATACATACGACGGGTTACCCAAAAGTAACAGGAAACGTGCTCTGTGGAACAAGTGACTTGTAGTTCAGGCTTACGCCGCTAGAGGCCACTTGATGGGATTCTCAGTCATCGTTCTGCCGACGGCGTCATCGTGTGGAGTCGTAATTCCACATGGTGCATATTTCTTTTGCAGTGCTTCTTCCATGGCTTTTTGATATTTAGCATGGTTGAAACAAAGGAACAGTCTGCTTTCGTGAAATTCTGTTTTCTGCTGTGGAAAACAGCGGCTGAAACAGTTGTCACGATTCAAGCAGCTTAAAATGACGCTGCCATGAGCAAAAGACAAATTTACGAGTATCTGATAAACCTAGAACACACGCCGAAAGACGTCGCACGGCTCTACCGCAACGTATCATCAGCTGAAAGGATGAGCCTATATGAGCCAATAAGACTATGAATTGATATATAGCTATTCACAGAGGTAATATAATAGAGTGGACGGAGTTGGGAGTGAGGTTGATAGAAGTATGTAGGAAAAGATGAAATAGATAAACGGATAGGGGAATATATACATAGAAAGGAAGTTACAAAAATAATTATAAGGAGCAAGTTGTGACTTTGTCAGTTATAATAACATTGTTGAAGTTGGTCATGATGTTGATGGTGTTGGTGATGGTGATAGCATATAAAACAGGGCAATGCCATAATGGTGGTGATCACCTGGATGATGATGATGATGATGAGGATGATTATTATTATTATTATTATTATTATTATTATTATTATTATTATTATTATTATTAGTATTATTATTATTATTATTATTATTATTATTATTATTATTACGACAACGACGACTACGGCGATGACGATGACAACGATGATTGTGTTGATATTATGATGTCGTTGATGATCAGAGTGATTATAATGGTATTACGTATATCGAGGAAACACCACATTGTTGATATAAAACGAATTAATACAGAGCTGAAAAATGATTCAACGTCACCGAGCAGTGAGTGAGCCATACGCTTCGTACGGCGTCATACCAACAGCCGGTGCCGGTATAATGGTAATCTCAGAAGCACGGCAGTTTATCCAAATTCAGTTCTCACATCACAAATCTTAGATTACATTGAATTGATGATTTTGATTTTCCCAGTTTCAGCTCATGAGCTGTGGCCATGCTGGGGCACCGCCATTTGGTTTGCTACATGATTTTACCTCACGAATGCTTTTTAGCAACTGCCATTTGGTGCATGAGAGAGTTCGATACAGCTGCCCTCATCTGCACCTCCTGCTGTGAAGTTGGTTCATCCGGGACATCTGACAGGAAGAGATCCAGTCCTACTTTAAAGACATCCGCATCTACACCATGCAGGTCCCTCAGGTTCTTCGGGAGGATATTGAAGAGCTGTGGGCCTCTGAAGCCCAGGCTATCACAATATCTTGTCCTATATCTTGATGGCAAATTTGGAGTCCTTGGTACCACGCAGTGGCGCCCGGTTCTGGCATTTGTGTGACTCTCGATGCCAAAGTTTGGGACAAGTCTTTCCAGGATCTTCCAGATATATATTATGGCATATCTTTCTCGCCTACGCTCCAAGGAATAGAGTTTTAATCTCTTGAGTCTTTCCCAGTAGCTTATATGCTGCACAGAGGCTATCTTCTTCGTGTAGCTTCGTTGGATTGCCTCAAGTTCTGTGATCAACTTGACACTGGATGGTGACCATAGCTGAGAGCAATAGTCAAAGTGTCTTAGGACAAGTGTCTTCCAGAGGACCATCATGGTTTCTTGTTCTCTTGTTCTGAAGGTTCTAAGAATCCATCCGGCCAGCCGTCTACATTTCATTGCCAGTTTAGCAACATGTACATGAAAGGTCGCGTCATCACTCATGTGAATACCCAGGTCTCGCACTGATTGTGCCTCTGGGATTGCAATTCCTCCGGGTCCAGTGTATTCATTGGGTATTGCATTCAGTTTTGCATGCTGATAGCATAAAGCTTGAAACTTTTCAGCATTGAACTGCATGCTATTCTTTTCAGCCCACTTGTATATTTTGTCCAGCTCACATTGCAGGTGCTTAATGTCTTCAGGGTTATGTATTGCCTGTGAAACTTTTGTATCATCTGCATAACTTGTGATCGTGGCTCTCTGCGTGGCTGAGGGCATGTATGAGAGGGCCATTATGAACAGTAGTGGTCCCAAAACAGTGCCCTGCGGAACACCGCTCACTATTTGCGTGTTAATGGAAGTGGCCCCATTGGCTACTACCACCTGACTTCTATTCTTCAGAAAGTCATGAAGCTATTCTCCCAATTTTCCAACTATGCCAAGATCTCGCAGTTTGTGACATATCATTCCATGATCGACTTTATCAAAGGCCTTTGCAAAGTCGAGTTATATCACTTCCACATATGAGTGGTTGAGCAGTCGTTTCAGCACCCAGTCATAGTGTTGTAGGAGCTGAGTTAAGCAGCTTCTTCCTGGTCGGAAACCATGTTGGGTGTCAGGCAGCAAGTCATTTTCTTCAAGGAAGGTGATTAGTTTCCTTCTGACTATTCGTTCCATGACCTTGCTGATGTGTGAGGTCAGAGAGATAGGTCTGTAGTTCTTGGCCTCCGCTCTGCTAACTCCTTTATGAATAGGGCATATTTTACCTTCCTTCAGTTTTCTTGGAAGTTTGCCAGTTGCAAGGAAGCTCTGAAAGAGAGACTGCAGTGGTCTTGCTAGGACTCTCTTACGTACTTTTAGAAGGATTGCCGGGAATCCATCGGGGCCAGTAGCTGAGTTTGTTTTCATCTCATCTATAGCCTTTATTTCATCGTCTTCCTTTATATTGATGTAATCAATCATCGCCACCTCTGACCCCATATCTGCAGTGGTGAAGAAGTCAGTTGGATTGCTGATTTGGAAATGCCCAAGGGGTGGGGTGAAAACACTCTTGAATTGCTCATTTAGTATTTCACTTACCCTCATTGGATTTCCTGTGAATGTGCCATCCCTTTCAAGGAGTGGCCCTATCCTACAGTGCACCGTAGCTGTTTCTTTGGCATACCTGTAGAAAGCTCTGGGGTTAGATTTTATGTTGTCTATAGCCCAGGCTTCTTTGTCTGCTCTTTCCTTTTCATAGTAGAGTTGCATACATTTTTCAATTTCCAACAGTTTCATTTTCAGGCGGGACTTTTCACTGCTTTCAATTTGTTTGTTTAGGCGATTTAAGATTTTTGTACGCCGTCTCATTAGAATTTTCCTCTCTCTGGGGATTTTGTTCTTGTATATAGTGGCCTTTCTCTCTGGGACACATTTGTAGCATATGGCTTGCATTACAGACATGAATTGTTGAAGTTTCATGTCGATATCTGGCGAGGAGATACATTCAGGCCAGTTTTGTTTGAGGATCTCTTTCTCAATTTCTTTCCAGTTTGCCTTATTGAAATTTAAGCTGGAAAGATTCTGAGAGTTTATTGTAGGCTGCATGTCCATGCATGTCAGCTCTACCATGTTGTGATCCGAGAGTAGTGTCGGTGTCACTTTCACATTATGGATGAGATCCATATTATTTATGAAGCAGAGATCCATTCTTTTACTCTTTTACTATTTTACTTGTTTCAGTCATTTGACTGCGGCCATGCTGGAGCACCGCCTTTAGTCGAGCAAATCGACCCCGGGACTTATTCTTTGTAAGCCCAGTACTTATTCTATCGGTCTCTTTTGCCGAACCGCTAAGTTACGGGGACGTAAACACACCAGCATCGGTTGTCAAGCAATGCTAGGGGAACAACCACAGACACGCAAACACATACAAACACACTCACATATATATATATACATATATATATATACATATATATATATATATATATAGATATATATATATACGACAGGCTTCTTTCAGTTTCCGTCTACCAAATCCACTCACAAGGCTTTGGTCGGCCCGAGGCTATAGCAGAAGACACTCGCCCAAGATGCCACGCAGTGGGGCTGAACCCGGAACCATGTGGTTGGTTAGCAAGCTACTTACCACACAGCCACTCCTGCGCCTAATCATACTTCGAATAATTGTCTAATATCCCGTTGTATTTCCCCTGGGCAACACATTCTACTGCCAGACTTGATTAACCTCTCTGGGGATTAGATACCAGATTAAAGTGACACAGTATTAGGCCGGACAGTGGTATCGGTATATATTTCATTTGGGTTTGTTATGGACAGTAAATGATAATATATATATTGAATAGTCACTTCCAGAATATAATTTCGTGCAAGGCATCCCCGACCAGAAGGATCTCCCCTATATTCTCTTCTAATGCGGATGTGTAGTTTTATCACAAATATGTGGCACTTGAGTCTAATAAAAAGGCGAGAATTTGTCCATAAATTGGAAATAATATTATGCAATGGCGTGATACAAGCAGTTTAAAACTTATTTGTATTAAATTACGTCCTTATATAATCTGAATATACATTTCGTGTTGCTTCTCTTCTTACTCGATGGTCAAAAAAGCACCATTGAATTTTAGAAGGATTTATAATAAGCTTTGCGTACTCGCGAAATATGCAACTATTTATTTGGCATAAACGTTTTAGGCACAAGTATGTCAGTAGGCTTAAGACGTTTGCTTCGGAATCACGTTATCTCCGGTTCAGTTTTACAGCGGGACGACGAGTCAAGTGTCTTCCTATTTTAACTCTGGGTCGACTAACGCTCCCAGTGAGTGATTGTTTTTAACACAGAAACTGTGTAGGTGCCATTCGTATATGTAGATTTGAGGCGCAATGGCCCAGTGTTTAGGACAGCAGGATCGCGGTTTCGATTCCCAGACCGGGTGTTGTGAGTGTTTATTGAGTGAAAACACCTAAAGCTCCTTGACGCTCCGACAGGGGATGGTGGTGATCCCTGCTGTACTCTTTCACCACAACTTTCTCTCACTCTTACTTCCTGTTTCTGTTGTACACGTATTTCAAGGGGCCGGCCTTGTCACTCTCTGTGTCACGCTGAATATCCCCGAGAACTACGTTAAGGGTACATGTGTCTGTGGAGTGCTCAGCCACTTACACGTTAATTTCACGAGCAAGCTGCTCCGTTGATTCGGATCAACCGGAACCCTCATCGTCGTAACTGACGGAGTGCTTCCATATCCATATGTAGATTTGAATGTGTTTCTATTTTTTCCGCCACTGCTTTATAGTAGGCTTAAGAAAAGAATACCGGTGTAATTTGTTTTTTAATTATCCGTACAAGATGTATCAGCATGGCTGCAGACCATTGACAGAAACAGGGAAAATCGTACATCCTTAATAACACATCTTTTAGTAAGAAAAAATAGAGTTCTAAAAGTAATTACTCAACGAGATTTATTAAAATATTTTTATATTCTGAGTTCAAATCCTTGATAGTAACTTAGCTATTCTTTGTTCAAGTGTATAAAAAAGTAGCAAACCATAACAGAAATCGATGGAATCGAAACTGTTCTTTTCCCTTATAAATATGTTCCGGGTTCAGTCCCAATGCGTGGCACCTTGGGCAAGTGTCTTCTACTATAGCTTCGAGCTGACCAAAACCTTGTGAGTGGATTTGGTAGACGGAAACTGAAAGAAGCCCGTCGTATATATATATATATGTATATATATATGTGTGTGTGTGTGTGTTTGTGTGTCTGTGTTTGTCTCCCCAACATCCCTTGACAACCGATGCTGGTGTGTTTACGTCCCCGTTACTTAGCGGTTCGGCAAGAGAGACCGATAGGATAAGTACTAGGCTTACAAAGAAGAAGTCCTGGGTCGATTTGCTCGACTAAAAGGCGGTGCTCCAGCATGGCCGCAGTCAAATCACTGAAACAAGTAAAAGATAAAAGAGTAAAAGAGAATGTGAACTCGTGTCCATGTCAGACGTAAACGTTGTCAGTCACATTTTGGGTGGGTGGGTAGGTGGGGTTGTTTTTCAGCACTTTCCGCAATTACTACTATAGGGTTTTTTTTTATACACATCTTCAGACAAAACGTGTAAGTCATGTCTTACACCAATTCCACTCTAGTCGTCAGTTTCCGGAGAAAACCAATACAGTCGTATTTACGTTCTGTGCATAAATGTTTTTCTTTAGACAAAACGTACACAGACGTTGTTCAATTTGTGAAATATTCCAGAGGATTAGTTGGCATTTGCAACACGCATTCCCGCAGAGTCTTAAAGTCCCCTCTCGCTCCTTCTCTTTTCCCCCACTATCTCTTTCTTTTCCCTCTTTCTCTCTAGATCTACAACAAATACTGCAAGGCATTTTGTTGAACTTACCAACCATTCTACAAATACACTCACTTAAATACAAACACACGCGCGCATGCACACACACACACACACATGGATGTACGATGTATTTCTGTATTCATATGTGTGTATATGTGCGTATGTATGTAAACGCATGTGTGTGTGTGCGTTTTTCGGCGTGTGTGTGTGTGTGCGTGTGTGTGTGTGTATGTGTGTATGTGTGTGTGAGTGTGCGTGTGTCTGTGTTTGTGTGTGTATAGATGGGGTTTAGGAATTATAGGAATAAATAATTTTCAATTAAAAGGGAAAATTTTCAACGAGAGCTGAAAACAAGTAAAACGAACTATATTTGGTTCAATGCTATAATGATACGTAAGAATATTTTCTTTATGTACTAAATGTAAGAGGATTTTAAAGACATATTGAATCCTAGACTGGATTAAATTCATAATTTAATTTATGTCTTCTCCAGACACAGCCGTATTTCTAAGAAGTCGCAAAAGTATTTGGGCACGCGCAGCTTCCATTAACCCAACAGCAATACGTATCCGATGCTGTTATCGTAGTTTCCTGTTTAAAATACAATATGGTGTAGAAACTGGTGCTATACAGTTAGAATTTCAATAACAAAATTACGAGTGATCTGCATGTGAAAATTTTGTACGAGTCCCCGAAATTTTCTCTATAATTTTACTAAACTGTCAGTCATTTTAAGTAAGAGAAAAATACATCGCTCATGCGCAGAACGGTGCAAGATATGGTAGGTATATATCAGCAGGTAGCCTTTATGTGGAAACGAAATCCCACGTGTGTAACATCCGTGTAGAAGGAGAACCCCTTCGATCATGAATGACCATGGGATTGCATCTAGAAAGTTATCCTCCGAGGCACAAGTCAGGGCAAGATTGTTTGTGGAAGGCTAGCAGTCTCCCATGCATATCAGCCTCCCCTCTCCACACCACTGATGTTATCCAATGAAAAGGCAAAGGGGCCGATACAGTTTGGCACCAGTGATGTCGCAACTTATTTCTACAGCTGAGTGAAATGGAGCAACGTGAAATAAAGTGTCTTGCTCAGGAACACAACACACAGCCCGGTCCGGGAATCGAACTCACAACCCCACGATTGTAAGCTCTACGCTCTAACCACTGAGCCATGCGTCTTCACAACATCCATGTAAATAAAAGAAAAATACATTGGATAATATAGTCAAATGCATTGTTCTACCCGTGCAGTGGTAACATAATGGGAAATAACTTTTTCTACTATAGCTAGAAGACCTGAAATTTTAGGTGGAGAAGTACAGTCGATTACAACGACCCCAGTGCTCAACTGTTACCTATTTTGTTGAGCCCGAAATTATGAAAAGCGACGTCGCCTTTAGCAGCATTCAAACTTAGAAGGTAAAGAGTCAGAAGAAATGCCCCTATACATTTTGTCCAGCGTGTGAAAGATTCTTCCAGCTCGGCATCTTCCTGGTGCTAAATAACAATCGTATACTAATGGAAAGAATATAAATATCACTTATTCCTTATTCTGTCAACTTCGCTTATTCCCAAAGCCACGCGACTTGAGAGCACAGTGGATTAAGTTTGTTGTAATATTCGACTGGCACTAACTCTCTCTACACTTAGGAAGAAGCTAAGAAAGATGTCATTGTAAGATTTAAATTCAGAATTTTATAGACTATAACGGAATACTACAAAGGACTGCGTCCGGTAAACGACAGATTCTGCCATGAAAGACAATTTCAAGAACATTGTCATGAATACTGTTTGTAGTTAAAGAACGTGGCTCAGGGGAAGATTCCCGTCAATCGAGACCGCTATAGGCTTTGGAATCGAAGTCAACATGAAGTCAATAGAAATACGCTGCAACTGCCTTGGAAACATCTGTTTTATTCTTCTAAAATTTATTAGCTTTTAATTACCCAGTCCTACGAAAACCGTTATTTGCAGAGAACTCTCTCTCTCTCACTCTCTTTTACTCTTTTACTTGTTTCAGTCATTTGACTGCAGGCTTGCTGGAGCACCGCCTTTAGTCGATCGCATCGACCCCAGGTATTATTCTTTGTAAACCTAGTACTTATTCTATCGGTCTCTTTTGCGGAACCGCTAAGTTACGGGGAAACAAACACACCAACACCGGTTGTCAAGTGATGTTCAGGGACAAACACAGACACACAAACACACACACACACACACACACACATATATATATATATATACATATACATATATACTACAGGCTTCTTTCAGTTTCCGTCTACCAAATTCACTCACAAGATTTTGGTCGGCCTGAGGCTATAGTAGAAGACACTCGCCCAAGGTGCCACGCAGTGGGACTGAACCCTGAACCATGTGGTTGGTAAGCAAGCTACTTACAACACAGCCACTTGGGGGTACTAAGTAAATATTTTGCAACATCCTTTTTATTACATCAAATTACTGTGTTCAAGTCAACACTTTTAAATTTTTTAAATATACTCTATGGTTTGAAACAATAATCATGTTCAAAAACTCACTTCAAATCAATCGTCTAAATCATCCATATTTTGAATCTACTAATTATCGAATTATGTAACGAATAATGACATGTATGTGAGCAGAACTAGTTTCACTTTATAATGTTATTCGGTTCTGATGTTAAGAAAGTTCTGTATTTGACGCCTGGATATATGTGAGTTGTATCTCAATGAAATTTAATCGGGTGATATACTTTGAATATAGTTGAAGCAACGAAAGAATAAATAAAATGTTTGTTGATCTTCACTTGAAATTCTTGGCTTTTGTAAGTAATAACGCAGCTTGTGCCAGTTAATATTTTTGGAGAAGAATCTATAAGTTGCTATGGCAATGAATTTCAGTTGGTCTGTAAACAGCTCAGCGAATGGATCGTCTTCAATATCAGTTTGCTCTTCAACAGTCTGTAAAAATAATTCAATTATATGAGCGATATTCGACTCACAATTCTTGAAAGGTATACAATACAGTTTGCAACTCAAGCAATATGGTTCAGAATAATCAATTGAATTATCTGAAAGTATGCAATCTTACATTCATCAAAAGAATATGCATTTTAAGCAATACGAGCTCATCCCTTTGAAGTATTGAAACAGACGTACATACATTACGACAGCACGTGGAGTGTCACCACATTTTAATTATTTAATTTTCAACATGCTGAACACTATAAAACGGAATGTAACTATACACACGCGCGTAAACACACTACACATAATGCACACATACACACACAATAACACACACATATATATAGAGGGGAAGATGGAGAGGGAGAGATGGAGATGTAACTTTGATTAGATAGATAGATAGATAGATAGATAGATAGATAGATAGATATATAGATAGATCTATCTATCTATCTATCTATCTATCTATCTATCTATCTATCTATCTATCTATCTATCTATCTATCTATCTATCTATCTATCTATCTATCTATCTAACTATCTAGCTATCTATATATCTATCTATCTATCTATCTATCTATCTATCTTTCTATCTATCTGTCTATCTATCTATCTGTCTGTCTATTTTCATCATACATGTGGCTATGGCGAAAGAATGTATATGGTGGACGCGTCTGAAAGGATTAGAGACAAACATTTTCCTCTCTGGTCAATCTCTCATCAACTTCTTCAAGTACCACTTGAAAAGGAAAGTGAAAGTAGAGAGGCAAGTTTTGTCTAGCGAATGTTTCAAAAAAAGGTGGCTGAATGTAGCAAGGATGTCAGGTATGAATGACGAAGCCACCTTCAGCATAATCCTATGAACCCAGAAATTAAAAACAGAGGGTTACTCACTTGCAAACAAATGTGGTAACATATAACAATATTGGCCAAGGTTACCGTGGTTTTTTCGTAGGCTTTTCTTTCCACGGATAAACCTCATCTGTTTCTCTCTTTACACTTTACATCAGGACATTTCTGTGATACACGATCCCCATTGAACCTTTGTTTTTACGATCCCTTTTGATCGAAAACCTACCCACCCCCCCACTTTTTCTTCCCCTAAAAGAAAAGCTCTACTTTGTAATTTGACTCCTCTGTGTTCGGCCTTGTGAGCCTAATGAAGAAACATACCTATCTGTCTGTCTATCTGTCTATCTGTCTGTTTGCCCCTCTGTCTGTCACTACGTATTTTTCTCTCTCTCTCTCATACGTGTGTGTGTGTGTCTGTGTGTGTGTATATATGTACGTATGATGTTTTGTCATATATTCTTATGTATGTGCGTGAGCGCATTTGTACAAGTGTGAAATCATTCTTGGTATTTTAGAATTCCAGGCTAACATGCTCTAATACAATTATTCCGGAAGAAAGAGCTTGGGAAGAATAAACTATTGGACTTTATAGTTTTCTAAGATATGTATGTTTTGAATATTAACGAATTACTGTTGGAAACCCAGATATCCGTAACAATGCTAAGAAAACGATCTTATGCACACACAAGTGCACATACATACACATACATACGTATATGTGCGTGTGTGCATATATGTGTGTGCATATATGTGTGTGCACATGCACGTGTGTGTATGAATATATAGATAGGTATAAATACATACATATATATATATATATATATATATATATATTGATATTTGATTTAGATGTATTTCTCCATTTTCTTATCTTGTATATATATATATATATATATATATAATATATATATATTATATATATATATATATATATATATATATATATATATATGTATATATACATATATATATATATATAGAGAGAGAGATGCATATATATATATATATATATATATACGTATCTCTCTCTCTCTCTCTCTCGCTGTATATATATATATATATGATTTGATTATTCAGAGTCTGATAAAGATTCCTTTACTCTTTTACTTGTTTCAGTCATTTGACTGCGGCCATGCTGGAGCACCGCCTTTAGTCGAGCAAATCGACCCCAGGACTTATTCTTTGTAAGCCCAGTACTTATTCTATCGGTCTCTTTTGCCGAACCGCTAGGTGACGGGGACGTAAACACACCAGCATCGGTTGTCAAGCAATGCTAGGAGGGGAAAAACACAGACACACAAACATATACATACATATATATACGACAGGCTTCTTTCAGTTTCCGTCTACCAAATCCACTCACAAGGCATGTATTTATAACTATCTATATATTCATACACACACGTGTATATATTATATATATATATATATATATATATATATATATATTATATATAATATATATATATATACAGACAGACGTCACACCAAGACATACAAAAGTACATGTGTATGTATACAAGTGTATTAATGGAATAATGCATTATCTTATGTTTCACGTGACTGAGAAAAACATGTCTGATCGTTTGGATACTAGGTTCTTTGGTATATATCAAACAAATGTTTAAAAAAAATAACCCGGCCATCACTCAATGATGATTACGTCTCATTTTCATTCGCTGGTTCGGACCACAGAATGGGAACGCTAGCTCTCTATTGCCATTCTGTGCTACTGTCGAGCTGACACTGACAGATAGATAGATAGATAGATAGATAGATAGATAGATAGATAGATAGATAGATAGATAGATAGATAGATAGATAGATAGATAGATAGATATGTTTCTTTATTAGCCACACAGGGCTGCACACAGACAGGACAAATTACAAGGTAGAGCTTTTCTTTTGGGGGTAAAAAAAGGCGGTTTGGTTTTCGATCAAAAGGGATAGTAAAATAAAATTTTTTAAAAAGGGGGGGAAGGGAAAGGAAAAAAAAATTATCAATAGGGATCGTTATCACAGAAATGTCAATATGAAGTGTAAAGGGGAGGACAGGTGATGTTTACCCGTGGAAAGAAAAGCCTACGGAAAAGACCACGGTAACCTCGGTCAATGAAGTCACATGTTATATTTCTTTTTTTGTTGCAAATAAGCAACTCTCTGTATTAATTTTTACGGTTCATAGAATCATAATCAAGGTGGCTTCGTCATTCATAGATAGATAGATAGATAGATAGATAGATAGATAGATAGATAGATAGATAGATAGATAGATAGATAGATAGATAGATAGATAGATAGATAGATACATAGATAGATAGATAGATAGATAGATAGATAGATAGATACATAGATAGATAGATAGATAGATAGATAGATAGATAGATAGATAGATAGATAGAGAAAGAGAGAGAGGAAGTCATAAACATATATAAGTACAAATACATACGCACATGAGCACACATATTCGCCTCCTTGTTATTTTTCTACAACCAGTCTAACGTTTTAGCTAGCTTCCTTTATTATTGAAATCTTAACTATAAGCTTTAAAATATTCTGTTGTGTTTGGGGAGAGTGATTCTCTTTTAGTGCCTTATAATTTAAAACACTCACCGGTAAAATTTCCCACTTATTTCTTTATTATTTTTCTAAGATTTTCGTTGCGTTTTGCAACCTTTCCAATAGTTTTGACTGCGTTCGTTATTCACACTGCGTTCTTTTTTGCTTGTTTGTGCGCATGTTAGTGTGTGTGTGTGTGCGTGTGTGTGTGCCTACACATGTATGTATGCATGTATGTATGCATGTGTGTGAATGCATGTATGTGTGTGTACTTATGTATATATATATATCTTTATATATAAAAGAGAGGTTGTGTGCTGTCTGTCTCCTACGATTTAGATTCCTAACTACTGCCACATTTTGCGGTGCAGTTTAACCAAAACCGGGTATCTTATAGTCGTGATTCATATCGAGCCCTTCTGGGTATTAGCGTGCATCTACGATGAGTCTACGATTTAAAAAAAAAATTACTATCATTTTTTCCCATTTTTAATGCATTTTTGGCATATATAAGAGAAGTAACTCTCTAAAAATTTATTATTAAATCTCAGAACGTAAAAAGCTACAATAACACCCCCCCTTTGTGGTTAACCATATTGAGATGGCTATTATACTTTACATCTCTAAAAATGCTTATATAGTTATTCCCCTTACAAATCCGAGCAACGCCGGGCGATACTGCTAGTATATATATGTATATTTGCATGTATGTATTCTGCATATTCATGTGTTTGCGTGTTCGTGTTTGCGTGATTTTATGCATGTGTGTATGCCTGCGTCTGTTTTTGTGTGTTTGTATATGTGTTTGTGTACCTTTGTCTCCTTGTGTGTCCATGTCTGAGTGTGTGTGTGTGTGTGTGTGTGTGTGTGTTTCTTGCAATTATGTACTGTGTTTGTATTTATGGATGTGCATCTCCATATGTATGGACGTGTGTCTCCCTATGTGTTCTTATGTGAAGCAAAGTGTGTGTGTATATATGCTCATGCGTTTCAGTCTTCATATGTGTATGTGTGCGTATGTGTGCTTGTTTGTTCATGTAACCTATTTCTTTATTACCTACAAGGGGCTAAACATAGAAGGGACAAACAAGGACATACATAGGTATTAAGTCGATTATATCGACCCCAGTGCGTAACTGGTACTTAATTTATCGACCCCGAAAGGATGAAAGGTAAAGTCGACCTCGGCGGAATTTGAACTCACAACGTAACGGCAGATGAAATACCTATTTCTTTGTTACTCACAAGGGGCTAAACACAGAGCGGACAAACAAGGACAGACATAGGTTTTAAGTCGATTACATCGACCCCAGTGCGTAACTGGTACTTAATTTATCGACCCCGAAAGGATGAAAGGCAAAGTCGACCTCGGCGGAATTTGAACTCACAACGTAACGCAGACGAAATACCGCTAGGCATTTCGCTCGACGTGCTACCGTTTCTACCAACTCTCCGCCTTAATTTGTTCATGTAACCGATATATCTATCCGTCTGTATATTGATCTGCTTACTTTCATATCCATATGCTTAAATACATGTTCATATACATATATATACTTACATCCACACTCACACACACACACGCATGCATACATCTATCTACATAACAGCCCACTAACTATTGTACTCTACCTGTGTAACCTGTGGGTGTGGGGGTTTGATATCTACTAAATACTATTTACTAAATATTATTTACGTAAAAACATAAGCAAATCAAAGTGCTACGAATTTCCATTATTATGGCATTTTTATTTATTTATTTATTTTGATAATGTGTGTTCTTGCTCCACTTAATCCATTCTATTTCTTCTACTAAGTTGTGTACCTATATGTGCGCATGCGTTTGTGTCCTTGTTTGTGCGTGTGTGCGCATGTACGTGTGTGTGCGTATGCTTGTGTGTGTGTGTTATAGGTTTTAGCAGCATTATTTTTATTGTTCTTCATATATTTCGATATGTCTTATAAATGTTTACAAACAATTTCTCTAAGTTTTTTTTTTTTTACATTTTATACATTATAATCTTTCTTCAATCTCATTTGACGAAACGGTTTTCTGTGACTACAAGAAAACAAGATGATATACATATAGATTAAACTATGAAAAAAAGCTTCCAGGAGATAGATGCTTCCATTACTAATTATTATTAGTTTGTTTTACTAAATATTCTTACATTAAATAGCATATACTTTCTAGCTGATAAATACATAGAACTAATTAAAATTTTCGTGATTAAACTTACATGATTTAAAACAAGAAAATATTTTTTTTAATAAATATTTTGAATCTTGCGTAAATCAACGGAATAATTAACGTTTAATTATCTGTTTATTTTTCGCTTCAAGCTAAGTGAGGCAACTGTCCTACCATTCATAAGTACACACAGTTATGCTTTATATATATGTGTGTGTGTGTGTGTGTAAATATATTTATATATATATATATATATATATATATATATTATATATATTATATATATATATACCGAAGTAAACACATAAATGTGAAACAAGGTGGAAAAAAGAGTACTCAAATACCAGTGGTAAAGTAATATGCTTTATTTAAAACAGCAGAAAATTCAACAAAACCTGTTACTCTGAGTTTCCCGTTGCCGTTCATCGGACAGTTTTTGCTAGCAAACAGTTTTGTTGAATTTTCTGCTGCTTTAAATAAAGTATATATATATATATATATATATATATATATATATATATATATATAATATCAATATAAGGGTAACAAAAAATTCAAGAAAAATTTTCTGCAACCAGCGGTCAAGTGAGAAAATAGAGATAGTCACAGACTATATAATATATTCAACAAATAATTAAGGAATGACCCTGAGAAGGTCGTTCGATTCACTTGAAAAGAGCAGCTAAACTCAAAACCGCAAAAATAGTAGTAATTCTGAAACTAGAGGAGAAATAAAAACATTTATCCCCTTCAAAACTTTGTACCCTGCATATATATATATATATATATATACATATACTAATGTATATGCTTTGTGTATTTTCCGGTGGCTGCAATGGCTTAGCGGAGTATCTCTCATATCGCCAGTGTTAAAACAATTTAAAGCCATGGAGAGGCGAGATAACTCACCCTCAATCCTATTTGGGAGTGAAGGACATCGATGTTTCGCCATTTTTGCGGCTTATCAACACAACCTACCAGCCTGGGTCAAAGGCGAGTCAGCTAGCCAGTCCAACGATTTATATGCTCATGGCTTGTAAAATCATGAGCCGATATACCCGGAAATTGCATACCTAAGAGAAATATACATATGAATTAAAAGCAGCGCTAATATAATAAATACTGAGAGCAAATAATTTTCAGTTTCTCATCAGGTCTACGCAAACCCACACCTGAAATAGACTCCAAATCCAGAGAGTGAAACAATTGACGCATAATGTAGAACTTCTCATACGTTACTGAGACTCCCTTCGGTCACGACACAGACCATGGGATTGCACCTAGAAAGTTAGCCTCCCAGGCATAAGTCTGGGCAAGGTGGTTTATGGAAGACCAGCGGTCGCCCATGCATACCGGCCTCCCCTCTCCCCGCCACCAGTGTTATCCAAGGGAAAGGCAAAGGCCGATACAGCCTGGCACCCGTGACGTCACAACCCATTTCTACAGCTGAGTGAACTGGAAAAAACGTGAAATAAAGTGCCTTGCTCAAGAACACAACACGCAGCCCTGTCCGGGATACGAGATCACAACCTCACGATCGTAAGCTCGACGCTCTAACCACTGAGCCATGCCCCTTCACATACATTATCAGTATGATAATCTACTTCAAACATAGGAAGCTGATATGTGCGCAGAAAATATGAACTAGAAAGGAAGGAAGCATCAGATTCCTTGTCAGGATGGATTACAATGACCACTCGACCTGTCAATTAGACTAGATCAAAAGAGGAGAGTGGCCAAAGCCATCTTAATTGAGGATGAGGCGAAAGGAACATACTTTCCTACACCAGAAAGGACTAAGATGTAATGGTATTAAGGTCAAGATAAGGCGGCGAGCTGGCAGAAACGTTAGCACGCCGGGCGAAACGCTTAGCAGTATTTCGTCTGCCGTTATGTTCTGAGTTCAAATTCCGCCGAGGTCGACTTTGCCTTTCATCCTTTCGGGGTCGATTAAATAAGTACCAGTTACGCACTGGGGTCGATGTAATCGACTTAATCCGTTTGTCTGTCCTTGTTTGTCCCCTCTGTGTTTAGCCCCTTGTGGGTAGTAAAGAAATAGGTATTAAGGTCAAGATATCTCGAGGAAACAAAACACGTGAGGGCTTATGTGTTAGTAACTGATGCCATGTTTTTCCAAACGAAATTAATTTCGATGCAGTCAAGTTTTACAGTGGCTGCATCGTCCCAGAAATTCTTTACTTCACCGCCCCAAAAATTCTTTGCAGAGAATCTAGGGAATATGTTGGCTCTAACGGAAAAACAAATATTTTTCCTTCCCGTGTACCAGATATGTCATCATCGGAGATTCTGGGGTAAATACAGATAAAATTGCGATAAATTTAGTTGTGTATTTGTGTAGCTGCTGAATAGTGTGAAATTTATAGAACCTGCTTATGTTGTCTTCTTCTCATTGCAAACTTCTCAAAATCAATCGCCAGGTGTTCAGGTTGCGTGTGCATCAATACGGAGTAAAAAAAAATCCCGAAGCCAAAGCTCTGTGGATAACATTGTAAATTGTTATAGGTAACAGTGAGACGCCATGTAGATGTCTGGCAATATAGTACTATATACGTGTGTGTGAAGGTACGCGCGTGTATATACCCACGCACACAAACACACACACATACTAATCCAAACAATTTGTAGTATAGAAGAAACAATGAAAGAAAAATGTACACAAAGATTTATTTAAATTGTAATACATCTATATATATATAGATAGATAGATAGATAGATAGATAGATAGATAGATAGATAGATAGATAGATAGATAGATAGATAGATAGAATAGATAGATAGATAATAGATAGATAGATATATTTATATATTATATATATATATATATAGATAGATAGATAGATAGATAGATAGATAGATAGATAGAATAGATAGATAGATATATTTATATATTATATATATATATATATATATATATATATATATATATATATATATATATATATATATATATATATATATATATATATATATTATATATACTCAACCTGTTCACATGCGTTTATTTTCAACAATGCACGTTCTGAAGGAGATGGAGCTGTATTGCAAATTGTATCTTTTCTACCCATTCTTCTATGAATACTTTGTTTTTATACAGAAAATGTTGCTTAGGTCGCTATTCATTATCATAGATTGGTTGGGGATGCCAATGCGATTGCCGCGCACGAAGGTCACGTCAAAGTTTTATACCAGTACAGAGGTCATATGACAGTCATAACTATAGCTATGAATGATGCAAACCATGTTCCAATTTAGGGCTGTTTTAGCCTCTCAGTTGTGATCAGCAAATGTGCGAGCATCTGCTACCTTATTTAAGCAAATTTTTGTCTCTTTTGAGTTATGCACACGAGGTGGTGCTGAAAATTTCTTAGCTTTAAAGGTGTCACGAAAAACCGAGTTTGAGGACCAACCTTCCGATTTCTCTTACAGGACTTAGAAAAATTGAAGGACCGCTCCAATAAGTGTGTGAATCTGAAAGTGAAATACGTTGAATAACATCATAATTAATTGAACCACCTATATTTTCTTTTATACAAAGCCAGGAGCCTTTCAGCATCTCCTCGTACTGTTTTATGAATGATTCTGTCTTTCTTATAGAAATTTTGTCAAAATACAATTGCAGCGTGGAAGCAGATGCAGCACGGATTTTTGTCAGTGAACAGGTCGCGGATTTTAGCGACGAAAATATTTTCACAAATTAAACTTAAATGTTGAAGTGAATCGAACGGCTTTTGTGTGTTTCTTAAATGGCTTACAAACACCTTCCACGCTGCAATTGTTTTCGTTTCAGCACACGATCTCAGATCAAATCACTTGCTATGTGGGTACATCTCCGTTTTGTCAAAATATTTTAAAAGAAATGTTACTTTGAACTATATGGAATGCATAACTTTTAAAAATTGCAGAAAAATCTCAAGTAAATAAAAAATAAGTATTTGGTTCCTAAATGTTCACAACACATGCTCTTGTGTTGAAAATATTTCCATAATTGATAAACAATTCTGAATTATTTTGAATTCTTGAATTAGAAAATGTTTCACGGTGGTGGTGGGGATAGTTGGAAAACGGAAGGTGAGTGAAATTTTGTATCTTCCACCTGTTATACCTCCATAAATTCTATAGGACCGTACATGAAAATGAAAGTAGCTTTAATAAGCAGATAAAACTACATGTATTCGATGAAATTTGCAATAAATAATAGTTATTTAATTTCCGTTATCCGTATCCTGTGTTCGTGCGATAACAATCAATAAACTGATGTATTACTCATTAATTTTAATTAAATTAGCAATCACAACAGTGATTTATTACTGATTAATTGTATTAAATCAGTTATGTCATTTGTATGTATTTTTTATTTGATTTGTTTTGTTTACAGTATCACACTGAGAGGTTTAATTATAATGTAGTGTAACAAACCGATGCTCGGAAAATACTCAACAGATTAACATCCGGTTAATTCTCCACCTACTTAATTTATACTCATTGACATCACTTATAAACATATACGTATACATGGATACACATACACACATACCATACACACATACACACTTATATATATATGTGTGTGTGTGTGTGTGTGTGTGTGTGGGTGTGTATATGTATGTGTATATATATATATATATATATAAAATATTAGAAAAAAACACCTTT
>NC_043005.1:8420019-8430019 GCF_006345805.1 Octopus sinensis | reverse complement strand
TAAGAATGAATGTTTTTATATATAATGAACGTGAAATACAGGAAGGGACGAACACGGAACACAGACAAATCATTCGAAGCCTTCAATCTTCAGTCAGACACCGAATCATCATAGCAAATTTCGGCTGTTCAATTCTGATATTTGCTCCAACTCGGCCAGCCCCTAGAAAAAAAACTAAGCTGTAAGCATTAGATTTCTTGGTAGAAGACAGGAATGTGAACGCACAAGACGGATGTGAATACAAGAGACGAAAACGAAATTGAAAACAGTAATGAAAAAACAAAACATATATAACGGTGGTTGTCATACGACTTTAGACCAAATGAGACAAAACAACAACAACATAGCAGCTGGCGTAGAAATAATTACCGTTTCGGTAGCGGGGACACATGTTGGTCGAGATACGAAGGCCAACAGAATGGTTGAAGAAGCAGCAGGTCGCAGGAGAGAGAGAGAGAAGAGAGACTGAGAGAGAGGGAATCAAAGAGGGTGGAAGGCAGGGGACAGAATCAGTGACCAAGAGAGAGAAAGAAGGGATTAAGGAGGATGGGAGGAAGAGAGGGGAAGAATCGGAGGGCGCCAAAAAGTTTGTGAAGAAGCAATGGCGGGTAGTAAAAGACAGTGTGTATAGAAGTCGTGCAGGGTTTAAAATTGGACAAACAAACGGGGGGGGGGTGCACGTAACGCCGCAATAATATAAGAATGAAGTTTTTATATATAATGAACGTGAAATACAGGAAGGGACGAACACGGAACACAGACAAATCATTCGAAGCCTTCAATCTTCAGTCAGACACCGAATCATCATAGCAAATTTCGGCTGTTCAATTCATATTTGCTCCAAATCGGCCAGCCCCAAGAAAAAAAAAACTAAGCTGTAAGCATTAGATTCTTGGTAGAAGACAGGAATGTGAACGCACAAGACGGATGTGAATACAAGAGACGAAAACGAAATTGAAAACAGTAATGAAAAAACAAAACATATATAACGGTGTGGTTGTCATACGACTTTAGACCAAATGAGACAAAACAACAACATAGCAGCTGGCGTAATATTATACAATAGAAATGTGATAGTTCAACGAATCACCTTCAAAGTAGAGTACGGCCGTACATACATACACACTCACAAACCTGGACACACACACATACACATTCACAGACACGCACAAACACACATACAGACACATACACGCCCGCACACACACGCATATATATATATATATATATTATATATATATATATACATAAAGACGCACATGCTGAGAATACATAAAACGTATAATATTACTATTTCTAATTTCTTGTAGACAGTAGCAGACAGGAAAAATGAAAACGGTGCAGCCATGGACGACAATCTTTCGCGAGAAGCGGACCACTTGAGACAAGGCTCAACATCAGGCGGGCTGCACCACTAAAAAGTTTTAATGAAATCTATTACCTTCATTAAGAAAGGCGTGCACCTCAGAAAGATCAGCAGTTTGCCCATGACTCGTGTAAAGTTTACGAAAGTTGACTAATCAAGTGGATTACATCTTCATTTTATCTACTTATTAGTGGTCGATTATATCACAGACGAGTTTAAACCTAATATAATTATCTATTAGAGACAAGACACATTGCTTTATATAAGACTGTGCCTTAGAATTATGGGTGCAAGCTTTCCGGTGGGCTTCTGAATAGTTTCCTTCTTCCCGAATTTTAGAAAATGTGAGTTCAATGGAGGATATTGATTATAATTCTTGCTCAAGTAACTGCACTCTTCCATCGAACCTGAAACCTATTTTTACAAAGTGAATTTCTTACTATTCTCTCATAGTCCTATATATACAGATATATGTGTCTGAATGCGGGGACGTGTGTGTGTATGCGTCTGTGCGTGCGCATTTGCCTTATGCTTGAAATGTCTAGAATAGTTCCTCATCCATTTGCTGAGTAGAAACCTGTTGCATACACTTTAATTTCATTTTGTATACATATATAAGTACACATACACACACATAAACACACACACATATGTATGTATTCATACATATATATATATATTATATATTATATACATAGTTATATATATATATATATATGTGTGTGTGTGTGTGTGTATGTGTATACATATACATATATATGCGTGCGTACATACACTCACTACAGAATAATAGATAGATAGATAGATAGATAGGTAGATAGATAGATAGATAGATAGATAGATAGATAGATAGATAGATAGATAGATAGATAGATAGATAGATAGATAGATAGATAGATAGATAGATAGATGCATTTCTCCTTGCAGTCATATTTTCTTGACTGCTGAACAATTACCCAGCCTAGCTAAACTTAACTTCCACCAAACCACAGCCATCGGTTTCGTTATTGACTTGCCAAATATATCAAATCCATTATTCAAAATAACTCTTAAGCAACTTTTCCTTTTGTCTTTTCTACGAATGCCAAAAATAATCAACGTCTGACTGCCATGTTTAAAAGGAATTGATGGAAATCGCCATCATTCTTGAATCACGTGTTGTTCAGATATCATTATATATACTTGTTTTAAACATTGGTTAGAATTGACTGTAAACCTGGGAGGAAATAAAAACCAAAAATACAAGGTATATTACCTGCTTTGTTTCTAAAATGCTGGGGAAAAAGATTCTGAGGAAATATACAACGAGCTTTTGTGTTATATGTTAATTTATTTATCCCTATTATTTATCTGCTATTTATTTATATTTTGTTCGGTATTTGCAAACAATTTTCTCTTTTAAGCTGTTTACGTCTTGCTTGAGATGTAAACTGGTAATCAAAACATATGAATTAAAATACAAATATACTCAAATAACTAAAATAATACGAAAATGTGAAGGAGATAACATGTCTTTTTTTTACATCTTTTATGCAACAAAAAACTAATTAAAGACAGAAACAAAATAAAAGAGAACTGTTTTGCTGCAAGGTTTGACTTGCGTAGTTATTGATTTCCTTATTGGCTTCAAAATGCTGAGAAGCTTTTTGATTGAAAAGCTTTTCACAGCCGACCTGCTGTGTCTTTAGTGCACAAAACAAAACCTGCTTATTTGAGGAAAATGTTAATAAAAAATCATTGGTAATTTGTTATATTTTTAGTTCTATTATATAACAAATGAGAGCTTCAAAATTAAGATACAAGAAAAAAGTATAGAGATTCCGAAAAACAAAGTTTAAATGTATTTGAAAGCATTACTAAAAAAGGGCTGACTGTTTTTGTGTCTATAACGTATATGTATAAAGAAGCTAAATTAGTAATTTAGTCATCTTCACCGAGATGTGAATTCAGGATGTAAAATATACTGTTAACAATTGTAAAGGGAATCACTGTTCCGGGTGAAACGGAACTGTGCTTATTTCAAAACTTTCATATATTTAGTTATGTTCCGTTACATTCTTGTTCATCTCCATACAAATCTACATTCTACTTCTTCATTCTCGGTTCGACAAAAATGAGGAAAAGTCACACAATGTTGGGTGATACTAATCGACTTATAAGTTTTCATTGACCATGAAAATTTGAAAGTTAGCGTTGACTTTGGTGTTATTCACATGAAACACATATTTCGTTATTCACACAATAGTAAGGGACTGAAATACTAAATTTGTCTCTCCTCTCAAACAAGTTAACTCATCAAACTCTTCAAGAATTCTACCAAGGGTTAAATGCTGGTGATACACAGCGCCATCAATTTCTTAGGATTCTTCATATTAGTCTATTTACTCAATGGCTTGGATACATACATACTCGCATACTCCTGCACGCACATATGCATGTACACACACATATATTTATTTGGCTGCGTGACTATTGATATCTAAGTGTGTGTCTGTGCGTATATGTGTATGTGTTCATGTGTTTTGATGTATATGTTGAGGCAGACTAAGTGATAAACGTAATCGTTGTAACCAAACCTATAATGATAAGAAATAACAATATGACCTGTAATTTCAAAATAAACATTTATTCCTCGAGACAATTATTAATATTACTCTCTGATCAGTTTTACAGTATACTTTTGCTGATGTTCATATATTTAAAGCGTAATCTGCGTGTCTATATACATACATATCCATCTACATGTGTATTTATATACACTTACATATTGATATATATATGAGCTTAATGACTTCATGTATATCTATTTTTTCATGTGAGTTTTTTATTATCTCAGTATATTATTTAAATCGTTCACCTTGTATATAATCATACAGCTAATGTGTGATTTTGTTCTACATGATAGCGTCTTCGGGAGAAGGTAATCCTCAACAAACACGGCTGTCAAATAGAATGAGATAGTTTCTGGTTGGGTGGGGTTTGTTTTTCCTGAAAAGGATTTTGCCCAGCGATGTATTTCGCATAATACTTTACAATTAGTTTTCTCTAAATGCGGGAATGAGTAAACATATGAAAGCGGTATCTTCTGCGTACTCATAACTTTCCTGCTGCTCTGCAAAAGATTAAACGGAACACATTAATGACAAGCTCACGGGTCACGAAGGCCTCTAAATGTCATTAGCATTGCTTTTGACTCAGATAAGCACATAATAAAAAAAAAAAGAAATATTTTTCAATCATTTACTATTTAAGAATTCTTTGATCTTTTGAAATGCAGAAATTAAATATGCTATCATGTATGTTAGCTCTTCTGGTTGTATAATTCATTAAATGCTATTTCATGTTCACTCATTCAAGGCTATTGAACCTCCGTTAGAATGGCGATAATTCAACGACGAAAAAAGATGCTATATTTCGTGCTTAAGGACCAAAGATTAAAGGTCTTTGCCCTATTACAAGTAAAGGCTTCAAAAATATTTGCCCCAAAATTCCAAAGTTCAATTCTTCTCTTTAGCTTGATTATATTTCAAAGTTCTTTTTTCTGTTACTCTCGCTGTTGATGTTGTCGTGATAAAATGCTTTGTAACTACGAAGATCTCTTCTTTTCTCAAAAAAATCCTTCCTTTATAAAGTAAAATGTACTCGATAGAGATTCAGCAGCTATTTTTATCTTGCCCCCTGACCACGCAGAGGTGCTTCTGTTAAAGACTCATTGCTATGAATCCTTTGCTTGACCAAAGAATAATTATTGCAAACCATTAATGAGCTTTTAATTTGGAATCATTAGAAATAAATGAACCCAAGGTTTCTCAGCTCAACTGACGCCACCAGCCATTAGACCATTTTCCATTTCAAAACTTATGCATTTACGTATTTAATTAAATTATAGAAGAGTCAATCAATTAGTTAATTGTACTAATCGTGTACAATATATGTCTGTTTGAGATGAAGGCGGTGAATGGTCAATAAATATACCGCAGTAATTACTAATTACTCTACTGGATTTTGATTCTCGTTTCTCTAGAATCAATAAAACATATATACCAGTAATCTACGGCGCTACATTAAATCAATTGTCTTTATTCGCTACAAATTTTGACAGAGTGACAATGTAAGAAATTGTTATTTCCTTCATAAAATATTTACATTTGATTGACCGTGTACAAATATGTTATACTTTATGTAGTATAGGCTTTATAGAGTAGCTAGAACCACAAATAAGATTATATCCATGTATTATTGAGCGAGTAAATATGAGAGGATGTCATATATACACACACACACACACATGTATGTATGTATGTATGTATGTATGTATGTATGTATGTATGTGTGTATGTGTGTATGTATGTATGTATGTATGTATGTATGTATGTATGTATGTATGTATGTATGTATGTATGTATGTATGTATATGGTAGTGGATCTCCTTCCATTACAGCAGTAGTAACTGTAAATATAAGAAAATGGAACAAGCAATAAATTATTTTTTTCCTTTTCTTTTCAGGTGAGAAGTATCTTCTTTTTCACTGCATTCCCGAGATCTACATCAGTCGTGTGGTTATTTCCTTTAACCTCAGCTTGTGTCTCTATATGTCATGAAATGTAAGTTTGAAGCAATTAAGCGGGCCAAAGAAATTGAGTGAAAGCCAAATGATGGTATATGAAATCTCCTTCGTTGATGATTATCAAGGAAATAGGAAAGAAGACATAATCTTATTCCAAATGGAATGAAAGAAAATGGATGAATGGAATTACAAACCAGAGAATTAAAATTCCTGTTGAATTCAAGAACAATGTTTTATTATTCTCTGCTTGATTTTATAAGATGCGATAGACTTCACCGCTATAAACCTGATGAGTATGGTGTCGATTTCATGTAAAGAAATATATATGCAAATATATATTTTATTTCGTTCCTATGTTTTCTCGTAGAAGTCATTCAAATGGTATTATTTTTTTTTTTATCTCTATATCATTTCTGATGGACAGAACTTTGGAAGTAGCGACTATAGAGTGGCATAGATATATATTTCTTCCATCATATTTATTATCTGTTGGCACTTTGTACATTAAAATCACTCAGAGTAACTTCGGATTTTACTTTCCCTGGACCGGAATAAATATACCAACGATATTTTAAAGGTGAAAAATCAAACAAAGCTCTTGCCTTTACAAATAATAACATACCAAAAGATTTATAGACTAACAGTGCCTTGTCAGTATCTGATGTCAGACCTATGAAAAAATAATTATTAGCAACGGAGTAGTATTTATACAAAAAGCTACTCTTTATATCCAAACTAACGTGAATGTATTTCCCGAACTACTGAAGTAGTCACCTTCAGAAGACCTCTCATACAAAACCATGGTGTATAAATGTAACATAATAGTCTGATAGTTATTTCCGATCCCGGTAACTAAAAAGATATTCCTACTCTATATATCGTTGCCAACGAGATTTTGCTTGAATGTAGCGCCATTGAAGAATAACAGTCCGCTAACATCACAGGGTCTTGCAGTTCCGGTGCCAATGCCAGACGATTCTTAACTCTGCGATATATGTGTGTGACGCCATCTTGGAAATCTCCAACACGCATGCGCAGAGTTGGATTCTTCCAAGAGGCCTGCCAAAAGTTCCCCCATGCGCATGCGCGAAAAACTACCTGCAGTGAAATTTCCCTCGTATCGCTCTCCCGAACGCTGGCAGCCGAACAGGACATTCGTATTTTGGATGGATGGAAGCACTCCGTCGGTTACGAAGACGAGGGTTCCGGTTGATCCGAATCAACGGAACAGCCTGCTCGTGAAATTAACGTGTAAGTGGCTGAGCACCCCACAGACACGTGTACCTTTAACGTAGTTCTCGGGGATATTCAGCGTGACACAGAGAGTGACAAGGCCGGCCCTTTGAAATACAGGTACAACAGAAACAGGAAGTAAGAGTGAGAGAAAGTTGTGGTGAAAGAGTACAGCAGGGATCACCACCATCCCCTGCCGGAGCCTCGTGAAGCTTTAGGTGGTTTGGCTCAATAAACACTCACAACGCCCGGTCTGGGAATCGAAACCGCGATCCTATGACCGCGAGTCCGCTGCCCTAACCACTGGGTCATTGCGCCTCCACCATTCGTATTTTAGCCGCTCTCTGAAACTGCTACCTCGTGGCGTTTCTCCGCTATGCTTGAACGGACGGGATTTGGCTCACTCCACTTGACTACTGCGACGAGCTCGCAGGCTGCCGATTCGCCCTGAAAGAAGAATGTGTTTATTGCGAATCCAGAAATGAAATATTTATGCAGTTGAAGTTAATCGGAAGTCTTGACTCTTTCCTTCTATTAATATTTTAATGTAAAGGATGCGAGCTGCATCCATCCAGTGCGGGGACCTCTCATCCTGTTACACATTTATACACCCTGCCTCTATATAAGAGGACTTCTCAATACAGATACCGCAGTATTCGGCGTTCAGACAATATATCCCCGTTAAGCTGTGTATAAGGATTGTCTTATGATAGTATCACTGCTTCGTCACTAAATATTTTTTTACAATGGATATTTAAATCATGAAGAAAGATTAATTACTCTGAAAGGAAACGTTTAGCATCTGTTTTAAGTAAATAAATATATTTTTATGCATGTAAAGGTGAACTATATTTATATACTTATACACATTCACCTTAAATAATGGCGAATTAATCTAAAGGGTTTATCATCATTAATATTATTATTATGGAGTGAGAGAGCAGCGCATGCCATCAAAGTGACACTGGGGTAAAATATATGATGCCCAGTATACCCATCAAGACTACCCATCTGATAAGGGTACAACAGGCACATGCATCACAACCATGTGTGCGCGACACGGTACTCTCATATCAAGATAAACAGTGCATGACCTTGCAGGTGGGCCCAGTTAGAATTTTCTTCTGGTCGAGTAGCCCATCCCGCTCAAAATGTCCCTGAATAAGGGTTGTTTAAGGATGTTGAACGAAACACCCATGTTTCCAGATGTGAATTATTTAAACCCCAAAGAATCCCTCTCAACACATGGCTATGATGCTCCCCCACTATTTCTGCTCGTGATCAGAGATGCACATATCGTCAGCCACTAAGGGACATGCTCAACTGATTATGGTCAAACCACACTGACAACTAAATCTGTGGTATTGAGCAGAATATTTGGTGTAGCCCAACTTTTATACCAAGACAACACTTGCAGTCAGTTAAGATCAGAAGCCATGAGAGCCACTCCCTGGTACTGCATCAGGGCATTTATTATTATTATTATTATTATTATTATTATTATTATTATTATTATTATTATTATTATTATTATTATTATTATTATTATCATAATCATCCTTATCACTAATACAGCTTCGGGATTCTTTTAGAATAAGACCATGACTTAATCTAACACGCAAGTAGGCGGTGAACTGGTAGAGTCGTTAAAACGCCGAGCAAAATGCAAAAATTTCATCAATGTCCAAATTCCGCCGAGCTAGGATTTGCCCTTCATTCTTTTTGGGTCGATAAAATAAGTACCAGCTGAGTAATAGATTTATGCATTCCCTCTAAATTGGGCAGCCTGCTGGAAGAATTGTTAGCACGCCGAGCAAAGCCTTAACGGCATTTTGTCCATCTTTACGTTCTGAGTTCAAATTCCTCCAAGGTCGGAGTGAATAAAAAAGTACCAGTTGAGCACCGGGGAGTTACCCCCTCTCCTGAATTTACTGACTTTGTGTCAAGATTTGAAATCAATATTAGATCTGGGTACAACAGCAAAAGTCGCATCGATATTTATGAAATAATACTTTAATATTTCATATCTCAGCTTCAAGTTGACAATGCGCTGGCCTGTTTTCACTATTAGGGTTAGCATAATGTTAATTTTATTCGCAATCAGTTCGCAGTTAGGGACGATGTTATAAGAAAGACTTGGTTATAAGAAATTGTATAAAATTTAATTTAACTGAGCTTTATTAAATGGACAACTGCTCGAGATTTTAGTACAGTATATTACTGTTAAAATCTGGAGTAGCGATATACTGAATTCTATTTATACCTCACAAATTTCAGAAACTTACTTCTTAATTGCTATGATACCATCAGTTCGCTCTTGACTGTATTAACTTGGGACTAAAGAAGCTACCCAGTCGAAAAAGAACATACAGATTGAAATACTATGGCATTCATTCATTATTTTTTCAAGTATTGTCTTTATCAGTATACTAGCAGTATCACCTAGCGTTGCTCGGGTTTGTTTCAACCCCTTTAGAACTGGAATTTTTGAAAAGTAAAAACTTTGCATTATGTAGCTTGTTATTCTCTTTAAGTGAACATTTTTTTGGTTGGAATACACCGAAATATGGCATCACAGCAGTCAAAAAATCATAAAAATTAGGGATTTTCATAGAAAAAAAGCACCTTTTTGATGTAAATAATTTTTGGTGTTAACATGGTCCGATTTGAATTTTTTCTTCTACGGAAGGAATAGCAAGCCTTCTATCATACTCTCAATTTTGGTCAACTTGCGCCGCAGGTCTCGAAGGAGATAGTGTTAGTTGAAGGCTACCAAACTTGCCATACACAGACAACTTCAGCTTTATAAATAGAGAGATATTAGCCACAGGGA
>NC_043005.1:8415019-8417519 GCF_006345805.1 Octopus sinensis | reverse complement strand
GAAAAGACAAACATACAGTGATGTGACAGTGAATCTATACAAGCTATCTAATGGTGTATTCGGTTCCGCTTTCCATCAGGAAATTAACAATATTGAATAAATAAAGAGGTTGGTCACCATCACCACCACCGCCACCACCGCCACCACTATCATCATCATCATCATCATCATCACCACCAACAACACTTTCGAAATTTCTATACAACTTTAAAAAAAGCAGACATTTTCACTATACCATTATACACACATATTCATATATATATATAAATATATATATATATAAAGTTAATCCAAACAAGAAACCTAAAACAAAAAAAACAACAACGCAAGGACGTGGAACTAATAAAGTATTATTGGACGCTCAGGAAAGAAGGGAAGAAGGAGGGTTTGACGTTCCAAGTAGAGCTCTTCGTCGGAAACATAGGAGAAGGAAAGATCCCGAGAAGGGAAGACAGGGGAAAAAATCGCTAGTGGTCCAGACGAGGTCACATGGTATATATATATATACATACATAATATACGTACATATATATGTATACATACATAATATTTGTACACATATATATATATACACATAGTAATATATGTACATATATATACACATACATAATATACTTTCATATATATATATATATATATATATATATAATATATATATATATATATATATATATATATATATATATATATATATATGTATATAAAACATACATATTTACATACGTACATTTATACGCACATAGACACAAGTATAATATAATACAATATATAATTCACGTATTTTTGACCGTAGTTCCAGTCATTGGTTTGCAGCCATGCTGGGGCAATGCTTTGAAGGGTCTAATCGAACCAATACTGTTGACTTAAGATTGGTATTTTTAATATACTGCCTTCTGTTACAGAACCGCTAGGTTACATAAACGTAAACAAACCAATAACGATTGTCAAGTAGTTAGGGGTTACAAACGTAACACAAATATACACACACGTAGACATATGCATATATATACACAGACAGACTGACACATTACCAGAGTGCCAGATAGATTGATAGATAGATATCTACATATGGATATAAGCATGTATTTATACACGTATACATGCATGCATACTTATATATATATATATATATATATATATATATATATATAATAGATACATAGATACATGATTGACCACTAATTCCACAAGTAAAAGATCCCGAAAATGACTATTGTCATTCCCTACATATCTGATTTTATATCAGACTGGCCTTCACCATGTGACATGCTTAAACGAAAGCTAAAATGTGCCTTTTCCACCACGTTATACGCTAATCCGGAATTACTGAGAGGCCGTGCTGTTTCTAGATAGTCGTTGAATATACACTAGATCCATCCATCCTTTTGACAGCTTTGTGTTAAGGACTGATGTATTTCGAACAACCTTCCTCACCAGGCAAACGTAGTGCTGGTGCCCATTTAGTCTCAGACGACGCGAATCATGACGGAGACCGTACTGGGTTTAATTTTATCAGTAGCACTCATGAGAAACCTCGCAACTAACCCGAGATTATATACATCACGTTTTTTATTAGTGTATTAGAACATTTTCTTACGATGTTGAAATGTGTTAAACATTTAAAAAATATATTGTACTGTTCATAAAGTTCAATTAACTCTTTCATACGTTCGTAATAATCATCAGATTTCAAAATCTATTTAACTGACAGTTGAGTTTCTTGACAACTGTAGTAAAACGACTGACTTCTTCTCTTTTATACCTTTTAGAAGGCGCTGAAAAGCTAAGTTTTTCAAATACGGTTTTGACTAATCACCATGCAGCTTAAATATTATTTAGAACAAACAATGGATAGATTTTCAAAAATGCAAATATGAACTGCAAAAGCAGAAATTTGATCTACTGCATTAAATGCTTTAATTACAAAGAGCTATATATTGGCGAGATAGGAAATGCATCATCGGAAGGCTCACGAGTCCACAGACAGTAAATCCGGAACACTAATATTAGCCAAATTCCAGTTAGCGAACAGATAGAAGCATGTGGTCAGAAAATGTTCCTAATTTTTCCTTTCCACTATCTAGGAAAGGTGAGGTTGGAAGAAAGAAAAAAGTAAAACGTCTTATTGAAGTGTACAAACTTTCTCTGAATGGAAATAATGACAATAACAGTTAATGATGTGGATTAGAAAGTATCTTTAACATATGAATATAAACAAATTGCAGAAGACTTCCACCGATTGAAATAAAAACGATCGAAATCAACCAAGGTTGCTCAGTCATAAAACCGTTACATACAAACCCCAAGCTAATTGGTTATGTTGCTTAGTTAAAAACGTATTCGAAAAATTCAGCTTGTCGGAGCCTTCTAAAAAGTATAAAAGGGAAGAGGTCAGTTATTTTACTACAGTTAAGAAACTCAACAGTCAGTTAAATACATTTTGAAATCTGATGATTACTAGGAACGTATGAAAGCGCTAATAGAACTTTATAAATATAAC
>NC_043005.1:8360019-8412519 GCF_006345805.1 Octopus sinensis | reverse complement strand
AGCAATCGCCTCTTATATGCAAGAAAAGAATCTAAAATACAATACAGAAGAAGAGGTATTTGAGTTTTTGATTCTTCACACTATAGAAGAAACTAAATAAATAAATCGGGTCAAACATGTGTCAGATCGCCTCAAGAGTCAAGTGACTTTCTTATGTTGTGTTTTGCTCAGTACTTTCTCCTCTCTCCTTCGGTGTTTTGTTTCCACTACACATAGTAGTCGCAAGAGCATGGGCTTATACATATCTATATACATACATACTTACATACATACGTATACATACATATATATATAGAGAGAGATAAAAAAGGTAAGACAACAAAAGAAAGAATGAAAGAGACCTCGATAAATAGAGGTAATAGAGGAATTTATCTGTAAATGTAATATGCGGCATTTATTCGATAGCCATGATAAACCTCCTAGTTTCGGATGCCGAAGTGGAAATCCACGCCGCCATCTCTTCAGTTATCCGGCCATCGGAAAAAATGCATAGCATTTTCATAGTATGTTTTCTATCAGATGTTGCTACATTTCGCTGGTCACAATGCGCTTCGCATTGTTTTAGCCATGAAATGACGCCACCCCGCTGGCTAAGCGGGCAGACCAACAGAAGAAAGTGTGAGACAAAGTTGTGGCGAAGGAGTACAGCAGGGATCGCAAACACCCCCTGCCGGCGTGGAGCTTTAGGTGTTTTCGCTCAATAAACACTCACAACGCCCGGTCTGGGAATGGAAACAGCGATCCTACGACCGCGAGTCCGCTGCCCTAACCACTGGGCCACTGCGCGTCCACACATATAGATATAGTCCGCATATTATCATAAATGTGTTTTTATTTTATGACTATTTTTTACATATCATTTATTTGTTTCTTACAGAGACTGTGTTTCTTATATAACGTCTACATGTTTAACATTTAGAGACTGTTCGTATTAAATTACTTATACTTCGTGCATTTATTTGATATTACCTATGTATGTATACATACATAGTTTTATACAATTAACTTCTGTGAATTTATGCATTATAATATAGGTGTTCTACTCTTTCAGGTATATATTATATAATACTGTTTACGTATTACGCTTTCCGTTCATATATTATAATATTTTATATTTATAACTCCCGTGTGTTTATCTAATTTAGTTTATGTGCCTATGTAATATCGTTCTCATAATTTAATTTTGATATTAAACCATATATGGATAGACAGACAGATAGATAGAGAAAGATAGAAAGAGATAGTGAAGTACATCGTTCGAGAGATATAAATATAGGTATATTCATTGATATAGATATACCGTTTAATATAGTGTTTATATAATATTGTCCATATAATATAGTCGACACAATATAAGCTATGCTTATGTAATATAATGTATATGATATAATTTAATTACTTACAAAAGCATAGAAGATACAGACCATACCGCTGTGATATCTGTCAAAACATATCTAAAGAAACTGGGAACTTCTACTATTTCTATTTATAGATACATGTTCACCTGTATCTGTCACTGAGTATTCTCTATCTCTCTCACTCTCTCTCGCACCCGTCTCTCTCTCCCTCACTCTCTAGCTCTTTCTATTTATCTCTCTCGCTATTTCCTTCCTCTCTTGCCCCTTCTATCTCTCTCTCTCCCTCTATCTTATTAATCAACCTTTCTATTTTTCTCCTTCCTTTCTCTTCTATATATTTGAGAAATTACTTTGTTATGTTTACTAAACAGATGAAGGCTATTTCATAAATTTAGATAATATTTTATAAACATGTAGCAACATATAAACCATATATATCTATATGATGTAAAAGATATATTCAAGACATATACGATATAAATGATATAAAATACTAAATAAATAACAAAGGTCGTATGAAATGACACCAACAATATTAAATACATACATATTATATATATATAATATATATATATATATATATATAATAGATATTATATATATAAATATAAGAGAGTAACCACTATGTGGTCGACTCTAGCACTAAAAATAGATCCGCTAGGTTTCAGCCACAAAGAATTGTTTCCGATGAAAGTTAGCACGACTACTAGCGCAAACGTACAGGGCAAATAAAAATAACAAAAATGCAGATTAGTTCAGGACAATTGTTTCGCTATTAATAAATTATGTAATTTTACTCACATAACATATCCGTGGCTCTTCAGCCGAATCCGTCCAGAATACAATTTACTCAACCGAACGCTAGATTTTACCATAACGATAAACACACACACACACACACACACACACACACACACACACACATATATATATATATATATATACCATAGTATATTAAAGTTGTACCTCGACGATATAGAGTAAGGTATGTTTGATGAGGGACGAGTGGTGGAATTCCAGATGGTCGACATTTTGGAGTCGTAATGCTACAGTGGTGAGAGCAAGGTTTGGAATAATCCACTAGGAGAAGCGAGTGACGAGATAATATTAGAGTCAGAGGTGTCACCATTCGAGTTATTCTAAGGGGCAGAGACGACTGTAGTTGCGATAGAAAAGCGACAGATCGGTGACAACACATCAATGGGCAAGAACATGTCTGTATTTCACATTTCTATTTTTTGTAGCCGTCAGCTGAACGACATCTCTCTAGATGCGCTCTGGGATGCCTGAGCGTGTAACAGTAGCACCATATCAGATAGAAAATCAGCTCTCCATTGTAGTTGACTCAATGAGGTGCATATATGTAAAAAAAAATGTATTGATTTATTAAGTAGGATACCTGTGTAATAAAGCCTATATAATGTAATAAATGAGTTCATACAATTTAGGGTATTGCTTCATATAACATGGAACATAAGGCGGCGAGCTGGCTGAAACGTTAGCACGCCGGGCGAAATTTATAGTGGTTTTCGTCTGTCTTTACATTCTGAGTTCAAATTCCGCCGAGGTCGACTTTTCCTTTCATCCTTTCGGGTTCGATACATTAAGTACCATTTGCGTACTGGAGTCGATCTAATCGACTGGCTCCTACCCCAAAATTTTGGGCCTTGTGCCTAGAGTAGAGAAGTATATAATATAGAACATGAATTTTATATCAAAAAGAATATAGTGTTTACCTGTTTAGAATATATATATATGATATCGTTTGTGGATTAAAGGATATCATTGATATCTAAAATAACATAGCAGTGTGTGTGTGTATGTGTGGCATGAATTTATATAAAAGTTCATAGCTTGTATATAAGGTATTCTGTTTTTTATGTATATAAATTACATTTTATATATAATATAAAATACGGAACTACATGGTTTCGCGTATCGTTATACGCCGGGGGAAAGTGTTCTCTTCTATAGCTATGTGGTCACCAATGCCTTCTGAGTGGAATTGGTAGTAGGAAAATGGAAGAAGCCACACGTATATATATATATATATATATATATATATATATACAGAGAGAGAGAGAGAGAGAGAGAGAGAGAATTTAGAGACAAAGCGACATTTAATTATTCCATCAATAGTGGAAGGATATTACCTGTAATAACCACATAGAAATTAATTAAATATCTTATAATTATTATTCTAAAAGTCCCATAACAAATGAAAAATGAAATTTACTACGCGCGTTTCATGACTAAATATATAAATCGATAATATTAAACGTTAATATTAATGCAATTATAATAAACATATTAATTCAATACATAAGTGCGTGTGTATATTATTGTGTTTGGGGAAAGTCATTCTCTTTTAGTGCCTTATGACTTCACACACTCGCCGGTTCAATTTCCAATCATTTACATATTTACTTGTTCTATTTTATTCTTTTTTTATTCATTTTTCCGTGTTATACCAATGCACCGTCCACAACATATTAAATAACTATAGTAGGTACTATATCGGATCAACCACTAATTCTATACAAAGATATTCTGCAAATTTAAACTCATTTAAATATAAAGAGCATTGCAAATCTACATCACTAGCCAGTACACCATCTAATTAATAGGAAAACACAGTATAAGTTATCCTGGGCTGTAATAGATTCTGGCATCCCATATCCCTGTCCTTGTTCGTTCGTTGGAAGCTTGAACTCTGTAGAAATATTATACTTTTAAAATTTGTGGATGCTGCTGTTTAATGATGTTTTCCTATATTGTCCTTAAAAGCTCGCAATATGGAGTGATTAAGAGTCGACAACTGAGGAGAAGGTTAGACATCTTGAGGTATTTTGTCCTGTATTTGTCTCTCAAATATTTATTGCGTATTTTTCACTCGTTGCTGATGTCTTGTTCTTATTGTATATTTTTTGCTAATTTGTCCTGTATTTATCGCTCGTGTGTCTACGTATTTTTCACTTGTTGGTGATGTACCGTACTTGAAGTATTATATATATGTATATATATATGTATATATATATATATATATGTGTGTGTGTGTGTGTGTGTGTGTGTGTGTGTGCGTATAATATTATATCATTTTATATAAATAGATAGATAGATATATATAGATATATATACATGCATATATATATGTATGTGTGTGTATATATATATATATATATATATATATATATATGTATGTATGTATGTATGTATATGTATATATATTTATATATTTATATACTAAATAATTAGGGTTCAGCAACGATTTGCCTCACCACACACCGAATTTAGAAATAGCAGTCAAAAAGTCTTCGCTATTCCTTCTACTTTAACGGGAGATCCCAGTAAAACCAAAGCACTCAAGAACAAACCACGCAGGTAAAAGAGGCAAATCGTTGCTGAACCCTAATTATTCAGTATCACTTGAACTTACCATCAATTAGTCTTTTACATGCCGAATTCTACTTGGTGAAATTACTGATTGCTTCTTAATTAATTAATTTCACCTTTTGTTATTATTGATAATGGTATTTCCTCCCAGAAAAAAACTGTAGCATCTTACTTTGGCAACACGCTGGTGGACGGGGGAGAGTGACTTACTCTCATTCACTTTTTGAATTTGGCGGTACTAGTACGGTATACGTTCTCTCTGATACAGTGAGGTGAAATGATATTTTCTAGTGCCTTCAAATTTAATACACAAATATTAATAATTGAGACGCAATTAATTATAATTGAAGAATCCTACTCTGATGAGGAAAATAGTCGGGTAACCTTTTACTCTTTTACTTGTTTCAGTCATTTGACTGCGGCCATGCTGGAGCACCGCCTTTAGTCGAGCAAATCGACCCTGGAACTTATTCTTTGTAAGCCCAGTACTTATTCTATCGGTCTCTTTTGCCGAACCGCTAAGTTACGGGGACGTAAACACACCAGCATCGGTTGTCAAGCAATGCTAAGGGGAGAAACACATACACACAAACATATACATACACACATATATACGACAGGCTTCTTTCAGTTTCCGTCTACCAAATCCACTCACAAGGCATTGGTCGGCCCGAGGCTATAGCAGAAGACACTTGCCCAAGATGCCACGCAGTCGGACTGAACCCAAAACCATGTGGTTGGTAGGCAAGCTACATACCACACAGCAACTCCTGCAGGTAAGATATAATTATTTATTTTTTATGCTCTATACTGGCTTAATTCCGAAACGCGCGTCCGTAGGCAACTTAATATAGAATGATTTTCGTCATTTCTTTCTCTTTTACCTGCGTGGTTTGTTCTTGAGTGCTTTGGTTTTACTGAGATCTGCCTTTAAAGTAGAAGGAATAGCCAAGAATTTTTGACTGCTCTTTCTAAATTCGGTGTGTGGTGAGGCAAATCGTTGCTGAACCCTAATTATTTAGTATTACCATGAATTGGTCTTTTACATGCCGAATTCTACTTGGTGAAATTACTGATTACTTCTTAATTAATTAATTTCACCCTTTGTTATTATTGATAATATGTATATATATATGTAAATATATATATATATATATATATATATATATATATATATATATATATATATATATATATATATATAATATATATATATATATATATACACGTTTATTTATTTGTTGTCCAAGATTTTTTATGTGAAGTCGTGTGTTGAAATAGATATTGTTATATTTCGGAATGGTCATTTTGCCAGTTTAGCCAATAAAAACACACGCACTATATATTTGGTGTTATTTTGCTTCAGCGTTATTTATTTTTTACATTAATCTTAATCTTATTTCGGCCAGAGTTCTTTCGTCACACTCCAATGAACGCATCAGTGGTCCTTTGTTTTCTTCTTTCTTATTTGTGTCTCTCCTCACTAACCGTCAGCCATTTTGTATTTTTATTGTATGTCTTCATTTGCACATGCTTATATATCCATGTGCGTCTATGTTTATTTAGTTTCTGTGGGGCGGGATGCCTGTGATATACAAATATTAGGACTGTTTCAACGTAGTCGTTTTCTGCCCTTACCTTCGAAACACGCATTGAGTCGAAACAGGGGCAGCTGAAGAAGGGGAATGTTCCTTGTGTTGTATGTCTTGTAGTTTGTTTTTTCATTGTTCAAAAAAAGTCCATTTCCTTGTTTTGTTTCTATGTTTTCGTTTCTCGTTGTGTTCTACATTTTTTGTGATGTCCTGTACCCATATATGCATGTATATATACACATAGATGTAGGTATGTACATATATGTATGTATGCATATGTTTTATTTATTAAATTGTTATTATATGATTGAACGCACGCGTCGTCGTCTTCTTCCAAGTAAGTTTTATTACATACATACATACATACATACATACATACATACATACATACATACATACATACATACATACATACATACATATTGATGTATGTACATTCGAATGTTAAATTGAAGACTGCCCGAATTTCACATATTTTATTTTTAAAGATTTTTCAAACATAGCACAGGCTTTATCACCAGAAAGACATCTTTTTTTTTTTGTTTCTTAGATATTTATGTAATCATTAATGTTCTGTATCTCATCACTAGGAATAATAATAATGTAGAATACATAACACACGTGCCTATCTTTAAATATATAAGTTTGCCAGTGTGTATGTGTGTGTTACCCAATTCAGAAACATTTTCCCGACGAAAATTATTCTTTTTGTGCAACCATAGAATGGAATTGAAATGTTCTCTGTCTTTATTTATAGAAATAGCAAACCTCGAACAAAATGAAAATAGTATTTGATATCTTCGGTGCTTTTAAATTTTGTTTTGCTCAAGCTAAATGTTCTCATAAAGATAGCACAAATCAATTTTCTTTTTAGTTTGCTATCATCGCCTATGAGAAAAGTTTATTTATATTGAAACTCGTTTAAGGTCTGAAAGAAAGCACGTTGGTGATGATGAATTTCTGCTTCTTTTACTTATAAATTATAATATATACCATATATATGTATATACATACATACATACATACATATATATATAGTTATATATATATATTATACATATATACACGCGCACACATACAGAGATAAGTATATATATATATATGTATATGTATATATATGTATATATATATGTTTATATATATAGATATATATATATATATATATATATAATATATATATATAACATGTATATACATACACATATATATATATATATATATATATATGTGTGTGTGTGTATATATATATATATACATATGTGTGTGTGTGTGTGTGTGTCTGTATAAAATTACTAGTATGTTATCAGGGTCTCATTTTACGACTAAAAATATTATAAAGCCATCATTGTATCGAAGAATGTAAGAATTACGTAACGTATACATGCGTCGTAGTAATATACAGCGCGGGCTACGCGTCCGTACACATGTCCGTCGTACAATGCATTGTAGGTATATTTGTATATGCTTATATATATATATAGTAGTATGTATATATGCATACATTACAGCAGTGTGCTTATATGTACACCTTATAGTATTATATATATATATATATATGTGTGTGTGTGTATATATATATACATATATACATACATATATACTTATATATATATATATATATATATACATTGGTGGTTGTCTTGAATACAGTAACTGCTACCGAATTCACCTGAATTATCTAATGGGCCCTCTAAATTTACTACCCGCATAGCTATGTACATGCGCCACTTCAAGTCCCAGAATATTCTTTATACCTCTTCGACAACAACCACACTGTATTTACTTACCAGTGGTATTGCAGGGAATCGCTTGCTATTTTTCGCCGTCATGATACCTCGTGACACAATATGTTATGTGGCGGGATCTTCTTGTGTAGGCATAAATTTTATTCCGGTTTTCCCCATTACGTAAATTCTTAAGGATTTCCCATAATTGTGGATAAATTCTCACTTATAACTTAGCTATACTAGCTGCATTTTCTGTCTACATTCTCCTAGTATCATTTGCCCTGTCTCGGCATACTCGCCTCTTCTCCGCTACACCACCTTGTTTCTTTCGTTCAGTGCAAAGAGATCCACAAACGAATCTGGTCCAAAACTCTATCTATGTTAGACTTGAACCTCAGTGAGTTTATGCCAACAATGCAAGCTATATGCACTAAATATACCCCAGGAAGATAGGTCAACATTCCGACAGACAAAATTCCCGGGGTCAAAAAATCTTTATGAGACGCAGTTCAAAGGCAACTGAACGATAGGAGAAGTCCATTTCAATATCTTCTTAATGAGATTGCCTCGATAACCAATGCCGCTTCCTTTCACCACTCTAACTTTAATTTTATCTTCCCCTTTTTCTCTATCTCTCTTTCATCTATTCTACGTCTGTTCATCCCTCCCAATGCCACACAAATCCTCGAACCTATCCCTACCTTCTACCTATTCCTTTCTACCTCTGTTCCTCCTTCCTACATCGCATATGTTCTCTTTTGTTCTTATTCTTTCTTCTCTATCCCTTCAAACGTTTAAATCTCTAGCATTATCTACTATAACATATATCTACTATATTAACTGCTTTTGACAACGTTCTCTTCATGATGGTAACCGGGCTTATTGTAATATTTCCGTTTGACTGTTTAGTAGTTGCATACAAAAGATTTTTGGCATATTCCATCTGCAAGTATTATGATTATTATTTAACTTCGAGCATACGTCTGTCAGTCATGTGCAAACTGTTTTTCGATTCTTCGGTTGAAAAGACATAGTTCTGGAGACATTAATATCGACTGTCATTAGACAAGAACCGAAAAACACGTAATAGTCGTGCTAAAAGTTGCAACCCATCTGCTGTGCTCTTAATTTCATTGTCGCCTTGAAGCTCACTAATAACTAATGGTCATCAACTATCAAAACCTCCAAACAAAAAGTACATAGACAATATACAGAATTTCACAATTTCCCTGTATATGATGATGTATTCCAACTACTCTTCATTAGGTTTTTAAATGTATAGTCGTCAAGTAGAATAGATATGTGTTTCATGGTAGGTATTAATAATATAAGGGAAGTTAAACAGATACCGTATTTTTAGAGCATGTATATCGCATGAGCTTCAGTATAATATTAGAAATTCGAGAACAGTTTTCAGTGTTGGTTTTTATTGACACGAAATGTCGACGCCAAAGGTGTTATCAGTTGGAAGCGAAAGTAATAAAAAAAGTGAATCTATTAATAACAAAATGCCTGTGTATTGTTACTGCGGATAATGTTGCTCGTTGACATAAAAGGTAATGTAGAATAGCTTCATTCTCCAATATCATGAACTGCAGTTTATACTTTCAGGGCTCCATTTTAATCCTTGGCTTAAATCTTCCATTAAAACTTGTAAATGAATTCCCGATATCAATACTTTTCATTCTTCGCTCATTGCTAAAACTACTTTTGGTGTCAACTGGAAAATTCTTTTTTGTATCCGCCATTTTTTGTGGAACCTTTATCAAAAGTAAGTATATGGTAGTAGCACTTAAATAGTTAAATACGTTTTCTCCACTGGTTAAACGAATATATGAGTCTAATTTTTGTTAAATGAGTTCGTATTGTGGCCATGATCAAGAGAGGTGATTTTGTAGAATCGATAGAAATTCGGGCAAACTATCTTGGAATATTTCTTCTTCTTCTGTTCATACTGACTGCAGAATCCATGTAATCAAATTTAGCTTTCAATTCTCTTGCATCCACAAAGTAACATTCACATACAGTAATCAATGTATTACTGTATGTGAATGTATTACTGAATGTATCACATACAGTAATCGATGTATTACTGTATGTGATGTTATAGACAAAACCATGGCCCTCAAGATTGGTCGCCTTCACTGCGTTTCTTTAGTTTTTATTCCTCTTATTCACTCTCTCGGACAACAACTCTCTCTCTCTTCGTAATAGTCCATGATACGGGGAATTAGATATATATAACCACCAAATTTAACGGTTTTGATGCCATCTTTTGTTGAATTGTATTTATTTTTATTTCATTCAAGTTACTCGTCATTTTCTTTGTCAAATAATTCTTCTGTTTGACGTTTTTTTTTGCTACAGAAGTGTGATATACATGCCCGTATTCCATTAATTTTTAATGTATTGTTGAGTTGGACTGAATTTTAAATCATCTGAGAAGACTTCAATTCGAACCATTAACAGAGTTTTTAATGCTGAGAACAATTAATTGCCAGAAATTAATCCGTGATGTTTTTGCGCAAACACTTCTATATTTTTTTCGTTTTATCTTTACCGGAAATGCCAGTTCTGTCAAATAGTATCGGATTCGCCTTTCCTTCGGGTAATATTTGATTTTACAAAATACTTATCCCCCTAGGAGCTTTCTTAGATACACTTGGCAGTCACCAGTGATATGGGGTTTCATATATGTATAAGCACTTTCAAAAAGATGGATTCATTGCAGATTATATTGTATAGGTTATATACTCTCTCAAACATAAATGCATGCTGAGTCAGGGCTGTAAAGTTTTACTCAAAGGTCTACTTGATTACTGCTGACATTGCGCTATACAACAACAATAAATACATATGTTTCCAGTCAAAGAGGAATCATCTACTAAAATGAATCTAAATTGTTCCTTTCAAATATATGCCTCAGTTCCAACTATGTTTCATTTACAATACAGCTTTGCAAAAAGGCATGTGTGCGTGTGTGTGAGTGTGTGTGTGTGTGTGTGTGTGTGTGTGTGTGTGTGTGTGATTATGTGTGTGTGCATTCTTTTCTACTTAGTCTTTTATTTGTTTCAGTCATATGAATACGGCCATGCTGGAACACCACCTTAAAGTGTTTTAGTTGAAGAAATCGACACCAGGACTTATTCTTTGTAAACATAGCACTTACTATCATTCCTTTTTTGCTGAACTGCTAGATTACAGGGGCATAAACTCACCAGTATCGACTGTCAAACGATGGGGTTTGTATAAACACCGACCCACACACATAAACACACACACATAAACACACACACACACATACACACACACACACACATATATATATATATATATATATGACGAGCTTCTTTCAGTTTCCGTCTACCAAATCCACTCATAAGAATTTGGTGGACACGAGGCTATAGTAGAAGACATTTGCCCAAGGTGCCACGCAGTGGAACTGAACCCGGAATTATGTGGCTGGAAAGCAAGCTTCTTATCACTCAGCCACACCTGCGCCTATTAATCTCTATGAATTAATCTCGATGTCAAAACACATTTTCCTACCTGGTAATACAGAGTGCGAGGTGTATTTGAGAGCATTTCGTTTTTAGTTCATTATACATTCAAATTAGTCAATGCATCATTTTTTTCCCGATAACCCTTTCAAGATTTGCTAAGTTAAGAAATTGAAAGACATACAGTCATAGTTGCTATACATGCAAACGACAGTGTTTTAGAAATTAGTAACTTTCTAAATGCTGCAAGATCATTCGTACACAAAGTTCGGTTAGAATTGGAGGTGTGTAATGGTAATGTTTCACCTGTATCAAAGAGAAAAAACAAACATTGACAACGTTGAGACACCAAAAGGGCATCAGAATTTATAGCACATGTTCAAAACATTTTCGATGAAAACCCCAGAAGATCAATGAGGCCTAATGCTAAAGAACTTAGGGTGTCAGAGTGGACTATCACAACAGTGGTACTTTATTACATTCGATACAAGACCTATGTAATGAGGGAAAGCGAATTCGTGTCTGGAAAGACACAGGAAAACCGTCTCAGCCATTCAAAACTATTACTTAACAAAGGGAAACACCTTCATGAACAAGGCATGCTTTGGTTTTTCTCTGGCGAAAAATCTTTGACAGGATCAAATCTCTAACAGAAGAAATGATATGTGGTTATGTGCCGATTCTTCTGAAGTACCCAGAATGATGTACAGGAAATTTCCTGCAACTCCGATAGTTTTAGGAGTGGTGAGTAGGGAAGGTCATGCGATGCCTCCCCACTTTTTACCAAAAGGTCTTAGAATTAATGCTGCTGGATACATTGATGGACTGGAAACTGTTGTCAGGCCCTGAATTCATGAAGTACGCAATGGAAGGCCATATGTGTTTCAAAAAGGCTCAGTACCTTCTCACAAAGCCCTAGCCACCAAAGAATGGTTGTCTGACTATATTTCCGATTATGTAATACTCAATATGTGGGCTCCAAACTCGCCAGATATGAACCCCATAGACTACTACGTGTGGAACACTGCTCAAACGGAGACTAATGCTCATTCTCATAATACCATAGCTTCACTGAAGGCCACCATTCTCCAGGTGATGTCCGAAATGAATAAGGACCATATAGTGTCAACATGCCAGCGGTCTCGATCCTGCATTGAAGCAGTCATCGAAGTCCAAGGCGGTTTCATAGAATTTGCTTAAATTTGCTTAAAATTCATTATGAAAACTAATTGCACAAATGTTTATTCAAATACATATAAATTTATGGGGAATACATAGTTATACAAATACATATATATTTATAGTTGTTGTATTGTATACAAAAAATGTCCTCAAATACCCCTCGCACCCTGTATATACAAGATAGCATGAGAGGTAGAACATACATAAGCACGCACACACGCACTCTCTCTCTCTCTCTCACACACACACACACACACACACACACACGCATATAATCAGACTTGGTATCAATTCAAACATGCTTGTCGCAAAATTCGAACAGTTTGTATATATATATATATATAATATATATATATAAACACACACACACGCACACATATATATATATATATATATATATATATAATATATATATATATATATATATATGTATGTATGTATGTATATACGTGTGCCTGTGAATATACAGAGGAAGAGAGTGAGAGAGATGTGTGTGAGTGTGCGCGCGCTACGTGTGTGTGTGTATTTGTTTGTACGGTTTTTCATTATGGTTATTAGTGTGAGTGTGTGTGAGTTTACTCAGGTCTACCACCGAAATGGACGCATGCCTCATCATTCTACAAAATTCGTACATTCACTCCGCAGAATAGTCCTAATTTAACCTAGAAAATGTACATCCGATTTTCTTAACCCGGGTTTCCTCTCCGCTTGAGGTTATCCTACTTCATTAAACACACATTATCTTTGGAAATAGTTAACCAACAGGCAACGTAATTTCACACTTCCTCGATTCATGTAATTTCTTACCAGGAGGTCCATGGCAGATAACATAAACTATTTTGTAAATATTAGCCTAACCTAGAAGCTACCTTCTAGATCTAATTCCTCTAATTACATGGATTCGTATTCTGCTCTATTTATCTATTATATATTTTTTAAGCAAAATCCAGGAGATCATAGGTTGCTTTCGACGATGCGCATTCAGTAATTCGTTCAACTAAAATCAATTATTCCTTAAATTAACGAATAATTGGCTACCTATTAAACAAATACACGTACCCTAAACGTAATTCTCAAGCTGAGTGTATGCGACATGATATTTAACATGGTTAGATCTTTCAATTATATGTATAATCTATCAGAGGCCATCTGCATATACTGTACGTATGTGTTAAATGAATTGATGAAGCTATACACCAGGGATATGCAATCAGTAGCATATTTCAGTTTTCATAATATATCACCCATACACCTGGTATTTTGGTGTAGCTCCATTCATTGTTTAAAGGTAATAAACAAAAAAAAAACCTCTTACACACCATATTTTCCTGCGACTTTGATCTGCCACTTAAGTGTATACATAGATATGCTTTCTCTATTTCTTCAATGCAACATAGTCTACCGCCACTACTTATGTTGGGAATTGGTGCAATGAATTATTAGCAATATACACGCAGCATATAATTTCTTTACTCCATATTAATTCTAACAGTGCATTCATGTGTGTTTATTTGTGTGTGTGTATGCGTGCCTGTGCGTGTGTTTGTAGTAATAATAACAATAATCCTTGGATGTATTTCATAAATATTTTAATGCATCACTACGCGCGTTTCCACAATTCACATGTCTCTTAAGATCATAGTCCGTATTCGGGGGATGATTAGTATCTGTGATCTGGGCATGGGGTAGAACATCTTCATGCATTCGTTTCTTCAGGCGATATAGCATTAATAGATGTTTAACTGAAAGTTGTTTAACGCTTTTGACCACTGAGAAGGTTGACTGAGGTATGTGGGTATTTCTGTGTGCATTTGGTGGAGAGGAGGGGACGGTGATGGCAAGAGAGGAAGGAATAGTAGTTATATAGGGATGGTGGTGTGTGTGTGGTGATGTCGGATATGTTGTGGTAATGATGGATGTTGGATATATTCATATATTCACCCTACAATATACCGGTACAGCTCGGTGCAACCCCCATAAAACTGATTCACCATTCAGCATCATTCTGTCAGCCGGCAGAATGGAATAGGGGGTTTATTTGCATATTCAAAACTAATCTAATATATCTATTTATATATATATATATATATATATATATATACATACATATACATATATATGTGTGCGTATATATATACATACATATATATGTGTGTGTTTATGTATATGTATGTATATGTATACGTACATCACACTAACACACACACGCATGCTGCCACACATTTACACTGACTATTTTCACACTCTGCTCTCTTTCTCTACTTCCGGTCACTTCAGACATGTAACCACACACGTGCTGTTCCTAAACTACCTCCTTCCCCAGGCCTCTCCGTTAAATGCTTATCTAGTAAATCAAGATATATTTTCTACATTAGGCTTAACTCTTAGAGGATAAGGTGGAGCGATCCACATTATTTTCCTAAGTCTATTCGTATCCCGTGAATGTTTGTCGGTAGGGGTATGCGATATTTATATCGAAATCGACTATTTACTACATCCCCATCTTACTGTAGCGCTACGTTATCCATTTTCTTCGAAAAGAAATAGGGTAGGATTCCTTCTACTTCTTCAAGGTAAAACGTTTTTAGATATAATAGGTGTGAGAAGTTTGCTTATTCATATATGTAATCAAGCATTATTCTCACGGAAGATATGTAAGTGCTTGAAAAGATGTCTATGGAATGGTCTTGCAAGTTGATCTATTGTTAGGTTGCTGTTTGAAACACGTATTTAACTCATCTTTATAGATGAGTTAACTTATAAATACAGTAAATATAAAATCATATTGTATAGAAAAACAAGGTTTTCATATCTGTCTATTCAGAGGATTTGCTAGAACTCTGTAAATATATCTTGTAATGAAATTTAGCATTAATATTTTTATGTGCTACTCTACACTGTTTCTTGTTGAAAGATGTAAATTTAGAGAGTTTTGATAATGATTGCTATTCACATCCCACTATAGTTTTACGTACTGTGGAGGCAGAACCCTTAGACAAGTTTCCTTGATGGTCCTAAGAGAAGCATCCATCAGCATATATTCAGGTTGGAATCCCAAGCAAGGCCAACCGTCTCACTCTTAGTCAGCCCACTAGATTTTCTATTGTTTACCATAAAATCCACCTTTTAGTATGCCAGACTAAATATATTAAATATATATACTAAATAAATATTAATACTCTTTTACCCTTTTACTTGTTTCAGTCATTCTACTGCGGCCATGCTGGAGCACCGCCTTTAATCGAGCAACTCTACCCCGGCACTTATTCTTTGTAAGCCCAGTACTTATTCTATCGGTCTGTTTTGCCGAACCGCTAAGTGACGGGGACATAAACACACCAGCATCGGTTGTCAAACAATGCTAGGGGGACAAACACAGACACACAAACACACACACACACATACATACATATATATATATATATATATATACGACGGGCTTCTTTCAGTTTTCGTCTACCAAATCCACTCACAAGTCTTTGGTTGGCCCGAGGCTATAGTAGAAGACACTTGCCCAAGGTGCCACGCAGTGGGACTGAACTCGGAACCATGTGGTTGGTAAACAAGCTACTTACCAGACATTAAGTTATCTACATCCATTCATTTGAGTTGTAATATGACATGAAATTATATTTTAGTTAGATGTATATAGTAGGCGCAGGAGTGATGTGTGGTAAACAATAGAAAATGTAGTGGGCTTACCAACCACTGGGTTCAGTCCCACTGCGTAGCACCTTGGGCAAGTGTCTTATTCTATAGCCTCAGGCCGACCAAAGCCTTGTGAGTGGTTTTGGTAGGCGGAAACTGAAAGAAGCCCGTCGTATATATGTATGTATGTGTGTGTGTGTGTATGTTTGTGTGTCTGTGTTTGTCTCCCAACATCGCTTGACAACCGATACTGGTGTGTTTACGTCCCCGTAACTTATCGGTTCAGCAAAACAGACCGATAGATTAAACTTAAAAAGAATTAGTCCTGAGGTTGATATGCTCGACTAAGGTGGTACTCCAGCATGGCCGCAGTCAAATGACTGAAACAAGTATTAGCGTAAAAGAGTGAGAGTAAAGAGTTTTGAAAACGGTATGTCTATCACCAATTCCCTGCGATAATTTTTCCGTAACATTATACATCAAGGCGTAGAAGTGGCTGTGTGGTAAGTAGCTTGCTAAACAACCACATGGTTCCGGGTTCAGTTCCACTGCGTGTCACCTTGGGCAAGTGTCTTCTACTATAGCCTCGGGCCGACCAATGCCTTGTGAGTGGATTTGGTAGACGGAAACTGAAAGAAGCCTGTCGTATATATGTATATATATGTTTATATGTATGTGTGTATGTGTTTGTGTGTCTGTGTTTGTCCCCCTAGCATTGCTTGACAATCGATGCTGGTGTGTTTTACGTCCCCGTCACTTAGCGGTTCGGCAAAAGAGACCGATAGAATAAGTACTGGCTTACAAAAGAATAAGTCCTGGGGTCGAGTTGCTCGACTAAAGGCGGTGCTCCAGCATGGCCGCAGTCAAATGACTGAAACAAGTAAAAGAGTAAAAGAGAAAAGAGAGTATTACTGGTAGATTTCCTTCAAACCCAAACAAGGGAAAGGTATTTCTTATACTTGTATTTCCTCTGCTCTAATTTGCAGCCAAAACTGAAATAAATTCGCTTCAATGATGGTTAATAATCTAAGATATGAACGAAATGTATAGTTTCATTTTACATCCTCTGTGAATTTGTAACGAAAATGTGTCTATTTTCACAACTGAGCGGCTTTAAGATTAATTATTTAGATGCTGATTTATGTCATACAATATTGGCCTGTATGTATTAATGAGTTCCTATTTAAAGAACTCATTAATACAGAATATTAATGTGAAATTACATTAATAATTAATGTGAATCCCTTTAAAGTAATTACCTAAAACTCCCAAGCAATTACTTTCGTTATATTAAATCCTATTATTCAATAGAATTCAGACAAGTAACGCCATCGATATTTTCATGGGTACAATATTGCTGGTTCGCGAACAGATACTACTTTAAAGCCATTTCCCCTCCACTCAGTATGTAGGTTTCGACTAAACAAGGAGCAATGTAACATAACCATCTAAAGTAACACAACCTACGTCACATACATTGACATCCTGCAAACGATTTGACACTGAATTGACAACTTCGCATGTCTTATTCAGTTTTGCTATGAACTCATTCCACACTAACAATCATAATATGAAGAAATAGCAAAACCGTTTTAAGAAGCGATACATAAGACAATGCGCCTACATTGATTAGGCCTGTTAATAGTTAAGAAAAAAATCAAAGACTAAATCACTATGAACATATGTTCGTTTTCAATTTTTAAAGCTATGAGAAACTGACGAAGCTCATGTCTTAGCTGCATATTGATAACACCTGACTGAGGGAGGATGAAAGTAATGACGAAGTGGTAAAATCAGCATTCGTTTTGAGTGTTGATAGATGCGGCACTAGAAGTATATGCTAATGTACAGATAGAATATTATGCATGAGGTAACCGAGCCTTTGATTACACTTGGCTCATGGCGGTCAATTAGGAGTGCCCTCATTGTACAAGCTACAAAGGCGTAAACTAACTGGAAATATTCGTCACAAAACACTATATTTGGAGCTCATCGATGTGCAGTGTCCGTACCAACTGAAGTCAAATACCGAGATCAAGTGCAAGGCATGGCACTTACAACAGTTATGCAAAAATGGCAACTTGCAAATGGCACTGGAGAAAAGTCTGCATTAGCTATTTTGTCTTCTAAAGTCATGTTAGTTCAGTGTTCGTTGAAAAAGAAAAAGGGATGGAGTATGGAAAATTGTTTATCAATTGTTTTGCATCTCTTACAGATAATATATGTGAATTTCGTACGTTTATATTGCTGCGGTTGGAACACATTGTAGCATATTTCCAAACATCCTAGAGATAGAGATTGAGAGTGTGGCGACGATTCAGACTGGACCGTGGAACGCACTGTTTCAGTCTGATAGAAGGAGGCATTTTTGAGTATTAGTATCGTCGGTTTGAAGAAAAACAGCGCTAAATTATTCTAGTTTCGATGTAAAATGCACGGTTCAGTGAAAAATAATAGAATTCGTAATATGACTCTCCGTCTTGCCAAGCGTAATTATTAGAAATTATGTGTAAATTGCGCAGGAAACATGGAACCTTCCTCCATATGAACAGTACTTATAAAACAATGTGTTTGAGCATTTAAAAGAATATCATAAGTAAAAAAAACTTTTCGTTATACTTATTACTTGCATGCATGTGCTACATTATCTCTCTTATAATAATCTCTCTAAATATGATGACTCTGTAACATAAGCGTCTAAATGCAACGGCCACGGACGAAAGTTTTTTAGAATCTGTTGATCAGCTAAAGATACTGTAAATTTATGAATTACAATATTTGGGTTGTTGCAAACTTTCCAACAGATTAGAAAACGTGAAGCTAAATTTTCAAAATATAAATAACCACATTTTCTGGGCAAACAAGAAAAGAATTCATTTTATACTGCTAAAAGTTGCATTATATTATGTTCTAAATGTTAAAATGCACAAGAATATGACTTTTGAAACTTTCCAACACTTTACAGTTTATAATAACTAAGACTAGTATTTGTTACTTTATATATCTCAACTCCAACCTTTTCATCGGACCACTATCTTAAATAACCACTTATTTCACATTATCCTTACTTTTATAAATTCCCTATAATTCGTTATCCCATTACATTCGCAGAAACAGTTTTGGAATAATTTGGAAATCACTTTTCAAAATTATCATAAAGTAAATGCTGTACCTCTACGACATGAATTTCGTGTTTTCACAGGTTAGGGTTTCTGGTTTTACTTATCTTCTTAAATATTCAAGAATTCAGAATTGTGAAGTGGACGGAGTGCGTCGCGCGCACATACGCGTAGGCGCCGATTTATGAGAATGAGTTTTTTCATGTATATATATATATATATATAATGGCATGAACAAGAATAGAGAAAATCATATCTTTATTTGATGACTACACCAAATATTACTGCCTATCGTTTCTATAGAAAAAAAGAGAAAAATACCAGCCAAATCAATATATCCAAAACAATTATGCTTATACAATGTTATCAAGGTAAACCAAAACGGGCAAAATCGAAAGTAAACTCAGATAATATATCTAATAAATGAACGTTACAAAGAAATATAATATTCTAAGAATAGACATATACAAAAGAAGGAAAAATTTACGGCACGACATTTAGTTATCTCGCTATTAATGTATATCAAAATAATTTACAAAACTTATGCTTATTGGATTATCAGAAAAGCTGTTGTAATTAAAGGATTCTTTTGTATTTATGGAAACATTTTAATGTTTGATTATTTCTAAAATTTGATAATTCTAATTTTCATTTAATTATATAATACATTACATAATGAATTTCCTATAACGAAAGATCACATTTACAGTTACTAGTATATATGTGTACATGTGTGTGTGTGTGTCGCTTTATGTGTGTGTGTGTGTATGTGTGCGTCGCTTTATGTATATGTGTATGCATGTGTGTGCGTACATGCGAGTGTGTGTGTGCATGTGTGTGTGAAGGAACGTTGCTTAGGACTTAGAATATAGTATTCAGGATCATAAGTCCTTGTCACAATACCTAGACCAGCTGTGCATTGGATTCTTGAGCAAGACACTTCATTTCAAGTTGCTCTACTCAACTCAGCTATAAAAAGGGAGGTTTGCGAGCGATCCGCCTTCCGATCAGGGAGAACATCTGTCAGTATTGTCGCCCACGCGTGATATATATATATATATATATATATATATATATATATATATATATATACGTGATATGCGTTATATGTGTGTGCGTATGTGTGTGTGTATGCGTGTATTTCACATTAAACAGAAGGCAAAAGACGGGGACAGATGAAGGAACAGCAAGCAAACGTCTTGATTTAACGCTCGGGAGGAATGGGAAAGATTTTGATGTTTTGAGCCTACGCCCTTCGACAGAATAGTTAGAGAGGCAAAAACGGAGAGAGAAAACAATGTGTATAAACATACATATATAGCTACGTATGTATAGAAATATGCATGTATGCATATATATATATATATATATGTGTGTGTATATATGTATATATATATATATATATATATATGTGTGTATATATATGTATATATATATATATATATATATATATATATATATTTATACATATATATATATATATATATATATATATATATATATACGTATATATGTATTATATGTGTATATATGTATACATACATATATATTATATATGTGCTTTTCTGTTTGTGTGTGTATGTATGTATATTTGTACTTATGTATGTGTGTATGCATGTGCGCATTATGTACCTATTTATATATGTATTATTTATGTATATATGTATGTATGTATTTATATACAGGGCCAGAGAGTGTTGGGAGATACAAAGTTAGAGACAGAGAAAGGGTTATATTCAAGGTTATTTTTGCACCAGCAAATAAATATATTTTTCTGACATCAGTAGTGTGTGAAGTAAACATATTTCAGAAATGTTGATATTTTTCTGATGACGTGATGTGCTAGTTTTAATGTTATCAATATCTTCACTTCCTCAATAAATGATGCTTCAATCGTTTGAAATTTGAATATATAAGCTATTAATACAGCAACACATATCAATTGATTCTCTAAAGCATCACATCTATTATAATAGACAGCTGAATCAATTGATTTCCCTAGGTTTAAATCAAAACTCAATTGATCTTTCTTCTTTCTTCTTTCTTCTTCACGCCTACCTGCACAATCCGAACCAAACACGCAAACATACTTAGAGACACACTCACAAAAATACCTGCTTGTTTCTTAATACACTGTCAAATGTGCAGAATATATAGGTGCACATATACGAAAGTATTCGTCTGTGTGCGAGTGAGATCATATGTGTGTGTGTGTGAGAAAGAGAGAGTGTGTGCCTGTTTACGTGTGTGTGTGTGCGTGTATACATAGACATATATATATGTATATATATATATATATATTATATATATATATATATATATATATATTATATATATATATATATATGTATGTATATATATATGTATATATATACATATATATATATATATAATTACAGAGGGAGACAGTGTGACAGGCTGACAAATAAAAACAGATATGTATATAATCTTATATATATGTGTGTGTGTGTTTAAGTGTGTGTATCTGTGTGTCTGTATGTGTGCATGTGTATGTATATGTCTGTGTGTTTAGTGACTTTTTGGGCTAAATCCGGAACGTGTCGAATTCTATGTTATTTGAAGGAAATGCTTACGTGTTCTTATATTTTATGCCCAGTAATCGTGCAGTATTCCATATGTATACGTGAAGGCGCGTGGCTTAGACGTTAGGGTGTTGAACTCATGATCGTAAGGTTGTGATTTCGATTCCTGGACCGGGCGACATGTGTTCTTGAGCAAAACACTTCATTTCACGTTGCTCCAGTCCACTCAGCTGGCAAAAATGAGTAATCCTGTAACGAACTGGCATCTCGTCCATCTGGAGAACCTATACGCCAAGGAAACCGGGAAACCGGCCCTTATGAGCCAGGTATGTCTCGAGAAGGAACAAACAATACATACATACATACATACATACACACATACACACATACACACATACATACATAAATACATACATAAATACACACATACACACATACATATATACATACATACATATACACATACATACATACATACATACATACATACATACATACATACACACATACATACATACATACATACATACACACTACATACATACAAACAAACATACATACATACACACATACATACATACATACATACATACATACATACATACATACATACATACATACATATGCATACGTGTGTATGTGTGAGTGTTTGTGTGTGTGAGTATGTATGTATGTGTGTATATATAATGCGCGTTATTACTTCGTCTCCAGTTAGCTGATATAGTTAGTTCGTATGATGTATAAGTTTTCTTCTTCCTTAGGTAATCACACTGGATGTGTTTTGCTACCTCGTTATGAGCGGAATTTCTGGTTGTCTATAAGCACTCCTACTTCATTCATCAGTTTATGTTCGTCACTTATGACTACTATACATACTTTCCACATCGGCTGGATAAAAGCGTAAAGATATGTACATCTAATCTGGAAGTAACATTCGTATTATTAATTGAATATATTCTTGATATATGCATATTTGATAGTTATTGTTCCTCTTAATTTACCTTACATATTCATTAGCTTTTAGGCCCGAAAAGTTGACAAATTTATTCATTCTTGTTAGGTAGATTAGAATAACATTTATTCGATGCTGAATACGCGTGAGTTGCTACCCAATGTTTTCTTTTCTTTATATACATACATACATACATACATGTGGAGGCGCAATGGCCCAGTGGTTAGGGCAGCGGACTCGCGGTCGTAGGATCGTGGTTTCGATTCCCAGACCGGGCGTTGTGAGTGTTTATTGAGCGAAAACACCTAAAAGCTCCACGACGCTCCGGTAGGGGGTGGTGATCCTTGCTGTACACTTTCACCATTCTTTCTCCCACTCTTTCTTCTGTTGGCCTGCTCGCTTAGCGAGCGGGGTGGCGTCATTCGAAGGCTAAAACAATGCGAACGCATTGTGACCAGCGATGTGTAAATACATCTGATGGACTGGTCGGCCATGGGTCAAGTGACATACATACATACATACATATACACACACACATACATATATATACACACATATACATACATGCATACATACATGTGTGAGTGAATCAGGTTTGGTCATCTACTTCCAAATTGTGAGATAATTTGGAGATAAATTTTCTTTTGGACAGAATTTACATCGATAAATTATATCCCTCTGCTACTTGCTTACATGCGTATACATAAATCAACGTGGTTTTTTAATGTTAAATACCCTTACAAAAATGTAGCATAGTGATGGTAAAAAGTTAAGAAAATGATCACCGCTTGGCTGATATGTCAATCACTTGATCATATTTGCGCATAGCAAACTGATTTCAATCCCATAACCGATTGTCTTGACCTCACCAGACATGAATTATGTATAATCTTAAAAGAAGATCAACTGTTACTGTTTTGGAATAAATATTTATATAATAAATGGAAAGCGTAATTGAAACTATAGCCTTCTTATTTAGTCAGTTTCATTTTACATTTAATATATTAAATATAGTTTTTCCGTTGTTTAGTGCCATTGTTAGATTAGCTGTAATGAAGGGTGAAGAGGCTTTCCAAAATACGAATTTTAAATTTGAAAATGTTTTGAAGCGTGTAAAAGAAGCAAATACAGTAAAATTATAAATTCTAACGATGACACTTACTCATACCAAGCGTCCTTTTCTGAACAATTATGTTTGTTAAATTAAAAATACACCATGTAACGCATTTATGTATATATTCCTTAATTTTTTAGCAAATATATTTCTGAAATTCATAATATAATTTGAATCTATCGATCGTTGTGAAAGCTAACACTGTAGCCTAACATAAATAGTACCATTTACTTTTTCATCGATATCACTCAAAACATTCCAAAATTCCTTTTCATAAACATTATCTTTAAAAAAAAACCTCAACAATACCAATAATTACCTCCTCCACATTTTCTCTCTCTCTCTCTCTCTTTCCCTCTCTTTCTCTCTCTCTCTCTCTCTCTCTCTCTCTCTCAATACCAAGCTCTCTTCCAAAGTTAACACCGACATCATCAATATACCGAACAGAAAGGTGGAATTTAATATTTTCTCAATTCGATTTCAAGGTTTGAGATTTCTCTAATTATATTTGGAAATATTTGGAATATTTAGTTGAGCAAAGGATACGCTATTTTTAAAGTAAAAATAGCTGAAATAGGAAATTACTCGAGTTGATAAAGAAATGAATATAAAAAAATTGTTATGATTGTGAATCATAAGTGGAATATTTGGTAGGTTCCTAAGTGCTGCAGATGTGATATATATATGTAAATTGTAATAAAGAATCACCCTATTATTATATTGAACATCTGTGACAATATTGCATTCAGAAAATTCAGTTGTAGCAAAGTGTTAGACATTTTCAATTTTAGTAAAAGAACTTACAAAATTTGCAGGAATTTGATGAGTAACACTAATTTCTATTGATAATACAGCTGCCATGTAATATGAAAAATATTTTTCCAGCATCAAATATTCATTCTATACCGATTTCTAAAAGACTTTTAAACGTTTTACAAATGAATTACGTTTTATTTACCTATTCTACCTCAGTTTTTAGCTTCCAAATATAAATATGAATCAGGCTTTTCATTGTAAAGCTATATATATTTTTCAGGTTTTTATTTGTAGCAAACTGATAAAGCACAGATGCCAGTCTTTCATGTTGCTTTGTGATCCATAAAAGTAAAAATATTTCACTAAAATATCAAAGCATTTACACCGTTGCACGGAATCGCACGATACCTCTGCAAAGAACACAAAATCGGAAGGAAGATTGTGCACACGTAGTCCACTAGGTTTGAACAATCTATAATTTGTTACATCCCCCAAGGAAGATTACTGTGTTAGTTAGTTAGTTAGTTAGTTAGTTACATTGAACAGCAACAAGAACAAAGACGATAATAATAATAACAACAACAATAAAGGAGCGATTTAATAAATCCTTCCGTTCAGCACCCCACGACGTTCTCGGGCAGCATAGAACTGCTACAGCAGGGTCTGAGATGCAGGCCCACTGGCTTCTCCAGATTAATCTATATTTCTTTCAGCACTTTGTACTTCTTTAGTTAACTCCGACCATTTCCATTTCCGACTTGCTATGTTCTGTTATATGAAGACAAAGCCCGATGGGCTGACTTCAACACCGGAGACATCAACAACAAGATGAAGAAGAAGAAGAAGAAGAAGAAGAAGAAGAAGAAGAAGAAAAAGAAAGAAAAAAACAATGGTTCATTTCTCGTAGGAGTAGCTGTGTGGTAAGTAGCTTGCTGACGAACCACATGGTTCCGGGTTCAGTCCCACTGCGTGGCACTTTGGTAAGTGTCTTATATTATAGCCTCGGGCCGACCGAAGCCTGGTGAGTGGATTTGGCAGACGGAAACTGAAAGAAGCCTGTCGTTTATATATATATATGTTTGTGTGTGTGTGTGTGTGTGTGTGTGTGTGTGCATGTTTGTGTGTCTGTGTTTGTCCCCTCAACATCGCTTGACAACCGATGCTGGTGTGTTTACGTCCCCGTAACTTAGCTGTTCGGCAAAAGACACAGATAGCATAAATACTAGGCTTACAAAGAATAAGACTTGGGGACGATTTGTTCGACTAAAGGCGGTGCTCCAGCATGGCCACAGTCACATGACTGAAACAACTAAAAGAACGAAAAAATAAACTATAGCCATATTAATAACAATGCTTTGGGCGGTGGATTGACAGGATCAGTGGGGGAAGTCGGACAATACATCTTATGATAATATGTAGCTTTTTATTACGTCTTGAAATCAGAATCAACAGTAGTCAACTTGGCCATTTATCTCTCCGATATCGGTAAAATCCAGTACTTGTCATATACTGAGATCGATGTAATTGACTCGCCGCTTCTTCTCAAACTGCTAGCCTTGTGCCTAAATTAGAAATTGCCATAATCTCATAGTGGAGGCGCAATGGCTCAGTTTTTAGGGCAGCGGACTCGAGGTCGGGGGATCGCAGTTTCGATTCCCAGACCGGGCACAGTGTGTGTTTATTGAGTGAAAACACCTAAAAGCTCCGGCAGGGTAGGATGCCGACCTATGTTGTACTCTTTCGCCCCAACTTTCTCTCACTCTTCCTGTTTCTTGAGTAACGCTGCGATGGACCGGCGTCCCGTCCAGCTGGGGGGAACACAGATGCCACAGAACTCGGGCAACCGGGCTCATGAGCCTGGCTAGGCTTGAAAAGGGCGCATGAATAAAAATAATAATCTCATAGCTTCGCTTCAAATATTTTAGTGTAGAATCTTCGGGCATCAAGGAGAAACAGACTTTTGGCTCATGACTGAGGCATCAAAATAAACATTTATAATAGAATCGTAATTAATGAGTTAAAAGGTGAAGCAAGCATATCTGTTAGAAGCAATATTATTTGTGCAAACATGTATGTATATATGAATACATATAAACTTGTCTGTATGTGTATGTATATATGAATGCATGTATATATGTATACAAGAGAAAATACAAGAGAAAAAGATAAGGAGTGTATATACTCTTTACTTTCTTTTACTTGTTTCAGTCATTTGACTGTGGCCATGCTGGAACACCGCCTTTAGTCGATCGAGTATGTATATATGAATACATATATACTTGTCTTTATGCTCATAGGCAAACGTCTAGGCCTATGAGCATCTCTGATATACGTATCTCTGATATCTTCCAAAGAGATTCTGATGGCCTCCTGAAGCTTAAGGAAGAAAAGACTGCTATTATATTTATCGGCATTTAATTGAATTTCTCGAACCATGGAAAGATTGATACTGCATTTTAATAAACAGGATGATACCGTTAAATATATTGCTCAGAAGAACGATTAGATAAGTTATACGTTAGATATTAGATGTGAAATTCATTTGTAAAATGCTAAATCCCAGATTAGATTCATTTAAAATATGGCATTTTAAATGTGTGTGCATATGTATGTGTGAGCGTGTACAGGAATACATGCACATACATATTCATATATATATACATGTGTGTGTGTATATATGTGTGTATGTATATATATGTATATATATATACAGACAGACAGACAGGCAAATAGATAGATAGATAGATATAGATAGATAGATAGATAGATAGATAGATAGATAGATAGATAGATAGATAGATAGATAGATAGATAGATAGATAGATAGATAGATAGAGGCATGGTTTTGTTCAAGATTGTCTGTACGAGTGTATATATATGCCCACACATGCCAAAAAAATAAATCTAATATATTTAAGAAGGTTTAAGATCAAGAGTATTAGTAATAAATATTTGGAAAAAATGCAGAACTTGTGTGAAATAAATTAAATGTATATCAATATGCTTTTGAAACTTGAGAATTTGAAATTCTATAATATGAAACGTTATTAGATATATCTTCTGTTAAGCTGGTTGCAGCAGCATCGAAAGTCGTTGGACGATTCCATTTCTCAAAAACTTGGGATGCATTTCAATATGCAATTTAAAAGCGTATTTTCATTAAACCTAAAACGTATATAGTTTCAAATATTAAAACCACCCAAGGTTTGGTCTACGTCAATATCAATTAGACAATTGGAAAACAACGGATTTTTGTCAGTGAACAGGTCGCGGATTTTAGCGACGAAAATATTTTGACAAATTAAACTTAAATGTTGAAGTGAATCGAACGGCTTTTGTGTGTTTCTTAAATGGCTTACAAACACCTTCCACGCTGCAATTGTTTTCGTTCCAGCACACGATCTCGGATCAAATCACTTGCTATGCGAGTACATCTCCGTAACATTATCTTCATGCGATATAAACTTCTCAAAATTTCCTAAATGCCGAAAAATGAAGCTAATTCATGTCAACGTAACTTCAGAAATTATTAGCAATCAAACACAGAACACGTTTGCTTGGCTTTATTCTAAATAACCTTTGAGCTAATTTCAAAAAAATAAAAATCAGAAGAAATTATAAACCCCTCGTATATTTTCTTCCATACATTAAAGTTATTATATCGTGCTCAAAAGTTGGGTTTAAGATATCGCAGTTTCTACATTAGACCGGAGTGAAGACACAAGAATAATGAGGCTACTTATAACTGTGGCGGTGGTGGTGTTGGTGGTGGTCGTCGTCATGTTGTTGGAGTGGTGTTAGTCGTCGTCGTAGCAGTGGCGGTGGTCGTACTCGTCGTCGTGACGTTGGCCATGGTTGTCATACTCGTCGTCGCTTTGATCGTGGTGATGATGGTGATTGCCTATCGTACAGTTGGCGTGGTACAATTCTGTCTGTTTTGGGCGGTGGTATATCTGAAGCGCATAAGGCGGCGAGCTGGCAGAAACGTTAGCATGCCGGGCGGAATGCGTAGCCGTATTTCTTCAGCCGTTACATTCTGAGTTCAAATTCCGCCGAGTTGACTTTCCCTTTCATCCTTTCGGGGTCGATAATTTAAGTACCAGTTACGCACTGGGGACGATGTAATCGACTTAAAACCTATGACTGTCCTTGTTTGTCCCCTCTGTGTTTAGCCCCTTGTGGGTAATAAAGAAATAGGTATTTCGTCTGCAGCCACGTTCTGAGTTCAAATTTCACCAAGGTCGACTTTGCCTTTCATCCTTTCGGGGTCGATTAGATAAGTACCAGTTACGCACTGGGGTAGATACAATGAACTTAATCCGTTTGTCTGTCCTTGTTTGTCCTCTCCGTGTTTAGCACCTTGTGGTTAGTAAAGATATAAATATATTTGAGGCGAATTGAACCTCTTCACATCTATTGAAAGCTTTTGGCAAAATTAAGACGTTAACACATCGTTTACCGACATGTACCTTAACATCAAGTCTAAAATAAAGGAAATCTCGTTAGTCTTAATAGGTAAAGCAGTTCCTGAAGCCATTAAGTATTATCCTCCCAATACAATCTCAGAACCAATTACATCTCATTCACCAGCATAAAAATCATCTCAGAAGAGTACATTCATTTATTCTTTTATTCTTTTATTCTTTTACTTGTATGGAAGCACTCCGTCGGTTACGACGACGAGGGTTCCGGTTGATCCGAATCAACGGAACAGCCTGCTCGTGAAATTAACGTGTAAGTGGCTGAGCACTCCACAGACATGTGTACCCTTAATGTAGTTCTCGGGGATATTCAGCGTGACACAGAGAGTGACAAGGCCGGCCCTTTGAAATACAGGTACAACAGAAACAGGAAGTAAGAGTGAGAGACAGTTGTGGTGAAAGAGTACAGCAGGGATCACCACCATCCCCTGCCGGAGCCTCGTGGAGCTTTAGATGTTTTCGCTCAATAAACACTCACTACGCCAGGTCTGGGAATCGAAACCGCGATCCTACGACCGCGAGTCCACTGCCCTAACCACTGGGCTATTGCGCCTCCTCTTTTACTTGTATCAGTCATTTGACTGTGGCTATACTGCAACACTGCCTTTAGTCGAGAGCAAATCGATCCCAGGGCTTATTCTTTGTAAGCCTAGTACTTATTCTATCGGTTTTTGTTTTCAGAATCGCATTGTTACGGGAACGTAAACATACCAGCATCGGTTGTCAGGCGATATTGGGGACAAACATACACACACTGACCCATACACAAACACACACACACACAAATATATATATCTATGTGTGTGTATGTACGTATATATATATATATATATATATATATATTATGTAAATAAGAATAAGGCCGTTATCTAAAATACCGATCATATCAAGTGGCCAGCATGAGAATAAAAACCTTATAGGTATTAATTATTATCAAAATTATAATTAAGGGTATCTAAGAGATACCACGATGCTAGAGATAGTAGTCAAAATTTGACTCTAAATTCTTTTTCTTTTTTTTGTTTTTGCTAGTTTCTTTATCCATTTGTGTTTTCACTTTGTACTGTATGAATATATGAGGTGGTTTTAGATTCATGTTTTGACTGCTATTTCTATCATGGTGCTATCTCTTAGATCCCCTTAATTATAATATACGTACACACACACACACACACACACACTCGTATATATATGTATGTATGTACGTATGTATTTATATACGTATATACGATGACAGGTATATTAGCCTGACGCTCGGGAAAATGGAAAAGTCTTTTGTGTGTGTGTGTGTGGTGTGTGTGTGTGTGTGTGTGTGCGTGTGTGTGTGTGTGCGCGCGTGTGCGCGCGTGTGTGTGACGTCTTGCCTTCGAAATATAAACTTTTAGAAAGTGACGAGCAACCGAGGTTATTTTTGCAATTAAAAGGCAAAATTATCTCTGGAAAACTGGAAAATCTAAAAACAGCATGCAAGGTAGATATTTCCAAACCAATCCAATGTTAATTTTAAACTCAAGGCAATGCTGTTTAAAAGGATAGTGATTTTAGAGCAGAATATAGAAAATAATGGGGAATATTTCGATTTTGTCACATTTCATCAACGACTCATACTGAGTTCAGTTAACTACATTAGGATATAATCAGCATGCATAGAAATACGGGGAAGACAATGACTCAGGCTTTGAATATCTGCATTAAAGATGTATGTGTGTGTACATATATGTAAGTATATATGTATGTTTGTGTGTGTATGTGTGTATTTGTACGCACACATTCCACACATAATTTGAATAAGTAAGTTTCTATAAATTACAAATATAAAATATATATGATATACGTATATGGCAATATTTCGACTTGGTATCTGCTTTGCAAGAATATATGAATTCTTGCGTTGAAACAAATTCTGTTTTGTCTTGGTAGAGTCATTACGTCTATAATAATCCTTTTTAAACTATAGGCACAAGGCCTGAAATTTGTGGGGTGGGTCTCAGTTGATTAGATCGAAACCAGTACGCAACTGGCGCTTAATTTATCGACTCTGAAAGGATGAAAGGCGAAGTCGAGCACGGCGGAATTACGCCAGTAATGTCACACGTCCAGGTGCAATTCAAGTTTTTTTTATTATTAGTCAATTGGTTAAATGTCTATCCAACAAATCCATCGGTCACTTAATGTGTTAACAGATGCAAAGTAGATCTTGGAATGAGAACAGAAGTCAACGAATTGCTGAAAAGGTTCCAACGACAGAACTTTAACAAACAAAATCTCTTGGTCGCAGGCGTGGCTGTGTGGTAGGTAGCTTGCTTGCCAACCACATGGTTCTGGGTTCAGTCTAACTGCGTGGCACCTTAGGCAAGTGTCTTCTACTATAGTCTCGGGCCGACCAAAGCCATGTGAATGGATTTGGTAGACGGAAACTGAAAGAAGCCCGTCGTATATATGTATATATATGTATGTGTGTGTATATGTTTGTGTGTCTATATTTGCCCCCCCCCCCCGCCCACATCGCTTGACAACAGACGCCGGTGTGTTTACGTCCGCGTAACTTAGCGGTACGGCAAAAGAAGACTAATAGAATAAGCACTATGCTTACAAAGAATAAGTATTGGGGTAGATTTGCTCGACTAAAGGCGGTGCTCCAGCATGGCCGCAGTCAAATGACCGAAACAAGTAAAAGAGTAAAAGAGAAAGAGTAAAGAGTAATAACCGATTCATTTTTTAAACCAGTGATCGATTATTTAGTTGATTAGATATTTAACCAATTGACTAACAATAAGGCAGTGGAATTGAACCCGTGCGTGTGTTATTATCACTCGCGTAATGATTCAACATAAACACAACAAAATATACGAGTATATATTTATTTATAATTAATAGTAATAGATACACAGACAAATGACAGGTACTTTGGTAACGCGGATAAATGTGTCTGCCAATATCAAAAATTAGTTTCTGACGGACATTAATTAAAAAGTTTATTAAAGACTAGCAGTAATACCCGTCGTTCATCAGATAATTACTTTTACTCTTTCTCAGGAGTCGCATTCAAAGTATTATTATATATATAATAGATTTCTCAACGGGGATTTCAGGGGAGATTTCAGGGAGTAGCTGGCGATGTATCGTGATGATCAAAAATCCGGCCTGCTAAAATTTGGTTAAAGTGATTCAAACTGCAGACTCAACGCAAAATGGTCACATTTAATTCAAAGCGTTAAAAATGTTATGAAAACAATTGGTATGTATTCACAAAGTCCAAACGATTCATACGAAAAAAACCTTCCAGGCTACATCCCGAAAATTCATTTCTTTGCCGAATTTCAAATTCTTTATTACCCACTAGGGGCTACATAGACAAGAACATAACAATCACGAATGATGATACAATAAGATGCTTTGTGGGATCAATTTAAAAATTTAACTGAACAATAAAATCGAATGAAATTACAATTACAATTACAAAGACACATTTACAAATTGACAGAATGCAGTGGGGCGGGTCCGCGGACCCCACGCTCCCCGCCACGACACTTAGACTTGTGTTTACTTTTTTTTTTTTCCAGGTCTATCTCGCATTTGTGAGGGACCTTTTATTCGCCACATTCTTCCACCTTTCATCGAACACTTTCTTACTCAGGCTCCTCCTCTCCAGTTCTATTTGTCTTTTCAGGTGGAATTTGAAGTATTCCACCAGACTAGAACCGGAGATGAAGTCGCCTGTTAGCATCCCTTTCACCCGCGTCTTCCATACTGCCTGTTTCGCAATTGAAACCACAGAGAGAAAACAATTCTTACCTTCTTTCGTTAAGAAATCAGGTGGGCTGATTTTCACAATGGATTCGGCTGATAGCTGTACTCTTCCTCCACTTGACATCAGTTGTTCGGCATAAACCCACATGTCTGTCACCTCCGGGCACCGCACGATCGCGTGCGAGACGGTTTCCCTGTCTCGCCCACATCTCGCGCAGGTCGGGCTGACTGGGGCACCATGCCTTGCGAGTTTATCCCGAACAGGTAAGGCTCCTCGGTAACACTGCCAAGCCAAAGACTTCTGGAAATTATCCAGTGCCTTCGGCCCGAATGTACGTTGGAACAGACTGGCCAGCTGATTATCGTCGAAACCTAGGGTTTCCCCTAGCGTATCATCGTTACCGGCCTCTACAAAGCCTCTATAAAACACAGCGGTAGAACCACTGCCGCAGGCATTGCCCGAGCGTCGGAATAGTCGGAGTGCCTTGCGGCACTCCGTGTACCATGTACCCAACTTCGATCTACGATTATACCAGTCTTCCCGTCCACCGAAACTGGTGAACCTGGGAAACATCTGCTTCGCCAGCGGAGACCACACCCGTTCACCATCCAGATGGAGCCACAGGTGCCTTAGCCTCAGCGCATTTCTGCGCATCATTAGCCACGGCATCCCTAGTCCACCCTGTAACGGTTTTTGACAACAAATAGAGCGTTTCACAAGTGGTTTCGAGCCCTTCCACAAAAAGTGAAAGAGCTGTCTCTCCAACTTGTTCAACCACGAATCCGGGCAAGGCACGACGGCAAGGCGGTAGGTGATCACCGATGCGATAAACACATTGGCTACCTCCGCCCTACCTTTCAGAGATAACCACCGCCAAGACCAGGTCTTGACTACTGCGGTCACCCTGCTCGATACCTCGCTCCAGTTCTTCTCTATTTGGAGGCCTGGTCCAAACCAGACCCCGAGCAACTTAATCGGGCCCTCCGTCCAACGTCCCACGACGCTGTCTGGAGGCATCGACTTGCCTCTCCAGGTGCCGAGTTGCAAGCCGACTGACTTTTCACGATTAACCCTTGCTCCTGTCACCGTCTCGTAAACCTCTATGGCCTTGCCTACTTTACGTAGGAGGTCCATTTCGGTCACGATGATAGTGATGTCATCCGCGTACGCCGAAACCGACATTCCACGACCTGGCTGCCTCGGGATGCCACTCAGTTTTCGCAGCAGCGGCTCGAGAGCCACTACATACAAAAGCGGGGAGAGCGGACATCCCTGACGGACCGAGCGTTTGACCTTGAACGGCTTAGAAATAAAGCCGTTCACCCGAACTACCGAGTCGACGTTGTCATACAATTGTATGATCCACCTGAGGAAGCCAAGACCCAGGCCGAACTGAGCCAGGACGGACACCAGGTAACGATGGTCGACCCTATCGAAAGCTTTTGACTGGTCTAAATGGACCACTGCCCCTCCCTTGCCGGGATCGTTATCCATTCCCTCTATCGTGTATCTAATTAGATGGAGATTATCCTGAATGGTTCTGCCCGGTACGGCGCACGTTTGCGCTTTCCCGATCAGTCCATTCGCGACATGCGCCAATCTGTTCGATAACACTTTGGCCAAAATCTTCAACTCTGCGTTAAGCAGAGTGATGGGCCTGAAATTATCAATGACGTCCCCCTTGCTCTGGTCCTTCCTGACTAGTGTCACCACTCCCCGGCGCACAGATCTGGGTATGAACCCATTCTGCTGCCAATTCGCGTAGACGTCCGCCAGTAAGTCCCCGAACAAGTCCGACATACTTTTATAAAGCTCGTAGGGCAGACCATCCAGCCCCGGCGCCTTACCCGCACCGCAGTCTGCCATGGCCTCTATTACCTCCTCAGGCGTGATCGGCTTCTCACTACACTCCGCGTCCCGCCCCGAGAGCCGCGGCAGTCCGTCAAGGAGGTCCGTAAGGTCCCTCCTCTCATCCGGCCCGCCGCCACCCCCAAAGAGCTGGGCGAAGTGGTCTGAAAAGCTTGACACATCTCCTCGGGCTCGTCTGTCAACTTACCTTGTTGGTTCGTCAGAGATCGAATTGTGGCATCGTTGCCACGTTGGGCTTCCACCACTCGGGCCCATCTCGCGGCATTAATTCCTTCGCTCCCCATTGTACGTTGTCTAGCTCTGACAATGCAACCCATGTGTTTGGCTTCGAGGTGCTGGTTTAAAATCAGTCTCTTGGCCCTCACTTGAGCCGCGTTGCCAGTTCGCATTGCTTCCTCTAGGTCCTTAACTAGAGTAGTTTCTTTTCTAGCCTCTCTAGCTACGAGATCTATACTATATCTAATAGACTCATATCTTATGGCTCGCTTGAGGGCATACCACCATTTGTTATTGATAATGGAGCCGGTCATGGCCCTCTGGATCATCAACCTAATCCTGTCACTGTACTCCTTAATCGCCAAAAGGGACGTATTAAGTTTCCAGTAACCAGGACCTCTATTTATCTTATCTACGTCTAGCTTACAGGTGACCATCTTGTGGTCACTGTAGCTGACTATGTGGAGCTGTGGACTCTTAACTAGGTTTCTATCTACCTTCCTAATTAAAATCCTATCTATGTATGACCTTGACGATCCGTCGCTGTTTGTCCATGTCCACAATGGAGCGTCCGGATGTTCCAGTCTATATGGATCTACCAGCTCAAAACGTCTTAGTAGATCCAGGAAGCAGGCATTTCCTTTCCTGTCTGTTTGCGAGCCTACACAGTCTACCCGCACATTGCAGATTGTGTTGTAGTCTCCTAACATTACTAAAGGGCACGATGTACTGAGAAACTTCTCCAGGTTCCGAAAATACTCACTATTCCCCTTATTATTGGGGGCGTAAACCGCAACCAGTCTGATTGTCTTACGACTGCTGAACGTCAAATCAACGACGACCAGCCTACCTTCTGGATCTGCAAAAATCAACTTTTTCCCAGAAACCCGGTTCCTTTTCACCAGGACCAACACCCCACTTCCGCCGACCGACGGGTTTGGAGAGATAATTCTCTCGTAACCGTCGAACAGCGGGAGCAGATCTCTTGGCCCTTTTAACCGGGTTTCTGTGGCAACAACAACATCCCGTGACCTGATGTCATTTAGGAAGCGCCCTTGCTTCCGGCTCGCCATCAGGCCACGCACATTTACGCATCCTACACAAATACGAGACATTTACTTACCTTTATGTCGGTGTCCCTGTTGGTCGGGGGGTGAAGTCCGCTTTAATAAGTGACTCGTGTACATCGAGCCGCGGACCCCTTATGTCCCCTGAATACTGCGCATTTAAAATATTAAAGTTTAGCAAATCCATTTTGTATATTTCTACATTTTTTTTTAATTTTCTGTGCGTTTGTATTTTCTCAGCGGTTGGGATGTTTCCCATTCCGCTGCTTAAACTGTCGTTGTCTTTGTTGATGGCTGCATAAACTACTTGGAACTCCGTGATTTTCTTTTGGGGGCTTTGTGGGGGTGATGGGGAGAAGGGGGAGGAGGAGTTTGGGGAGTATGTAGGGGAGGAGCACGGGGAGGTCATTTGGAGGGGAGGGTAATGTATGGTACTGTGGGGTGGGGGTGATTCGTGTTGGTCTGGGGGGGTCTTATCATTTTTTCCTTTTGTGGAGAACCGTGTTTGGGTGGGGTGGGTTTCCCCCCCTGGGTGTTACTCTTTTTTGTATTATGGTTGGGTATATTTACGTCCGTATTTTTTCTTTTTTTCATTTTTCTGGGTATCACGAAATCGTCATCCCCCTCTTGTTTCTTTCCTTCTTCTGTTTCCGTCGTTTTCTTCCTCCCCTCCTCTTCTTCAGCTTTTTTCCTTGCTTCTACTTCTTCTTTCTTGCGGGTGGGGCATTCTGCTCGGATGTGGCCCTTTTCTCCACACCCGTAGCATCTGGGCTTACGCCCTTCGACCACCACCCGCAAGTTTATTTCGTCGTCGAAATTAATGAATTCAGGCACCTCCTCTAACGTTTCCGGCGCCGCTTGCACTATTATTTGTAGTGCTTGTCCCTTCCAATTCTCCTTCTGGGTTCTGACGATGTCTATAATGTTGATTTTTTCTTTCAGTCCCATAAATAGGGCTGGAATGAGGCTTTCTACCTCAATTTCTGGTAGTATGTCGTCTATTTTGATTTTTATTGTTCTTCTTCCCATATACGAGGGGAGAAGAATTATATCTGTTGATTTTAGAGGGTTGATCGAGTGTTTCCTCGCCTGTTCCTCCTCTTTAAAGTAAACCATTATGGTTGCATACTTCTTACCCCATGTAACGAAATCAATGTCTGTCCATATTGGTTTGAGACACTTTTCGGCCTGCTCCTTTGTTATTTTTTCTATTTTTCTTTCCTTAATTACAAAAGATTTAAAAATTACCGTTTTCTTCATGGTGCTGGTTTTTATTTCTTGTGGGAGGGTGGCTTTTATGTTGTTCCCCTCCCTTTTGTACCTGTCCTTGTATTTGTCGTAATCAATGTCCTCTGGTAAAATATGTTCGGTTTTTCTGCCGGCTGCGGCTGCGAAGTTAACCGTTTTTTTCACGTTTTCAACTGCTGGTACACTTGTTTCCGAATTTTCTGCTTTCATCATATTTTTTTCCTGTGTAGGTGAACCTACAATATTTTTTTCCTTTGTAGGTGAACCTACAATATTTTTTTCCTTTGTAGGTGAACCTACAATATTTTCTTTTTTTTGAAGGTAAACCTTCATTGGCAAAATGTTCAACTGTTTTTTCCATTTTCACACAAATGGATTTTTTTTTTTTTGTTAGATTGTGTCAAAACACACAATATATTTCACACTATTTCCCCTCCTTAAAGGAGGGGAATAACAAAGTTTTCCTGGTTCAAAAACCAGTTAAAGTTCAGTATAACAATTTAACAAACAATTTTTAAACAAACAATTTCAACACAATTTTAACAATATTTTGGCTCACGTGAAAAAACACAACCGACTCCTTCAAAAATTATTTGCCGAATTTCTACAATGTTTGCGGCGATTCGTTTTTATATTTTTATTTTTTATTTTTCATGCAATTTACACATGCTTGCACGCGTGATGAACACAGTTCACGTGAAACAGCTGACTGAGTAAAGTTCACTATTCAATGCATGGGATAAGGCCTAAACAAACACATTATCGATTTTTGCACTTTTCGGAACAGAAATAACGTAGTTCAATTTTCATTCGCCTAAAATTTAAGTGACCCATTTTTGGTGGTTCTACGATTTGCTGGCTAGGAGGAGTGTGCCGGGAAGTTAAACACACAGACACACATACACACAAATACACACACTGACACACAAGTTGAGTTTTATATATATAGATTTGCCGTTTAGCAGAGTAATGCCCCGAATATTATTATGGAAACTTTCTAGTACATCACTGTACAGACATTTTGTAAATGTATTGCCTATGAAGAAAGACGAAGTTAAGTTTAAAATAAAAGCCTGCAAGCTACGGAGACACATGTACGGTGATGTTAGAGGATGGAAGCTGAGATAGTGGTGGTAGCAGAAACGAACTGGTTCTGGGAGTGTTACGATACTTGTGCATTGAGATCGTTGGAATGGCTGGCGGGATTTGAGAATTTGCATCTCAAAACGTATATTTGGAGAGAAAATTATATATTACGATCACGGATAATGTTATCAAAAAAAAAAATAACGAAGGCCGTTCATTAGAATGAATTATCGACATCTTGTTATATATAATGCATAATAAAATAAACCGGCTATTGCTATCAACAAATATTGTTATGCAATATGTATGCGTATGCATATACAACATACATATATATATTTCTGTATGTATATGTATATATGTATACATATATATATATATATATGTATATATATATATATATATATATATATATATATATAGTGTGTGTGTGTGTGTGTGTGTGTACGTATGTATGTATGCATATAATATATATATATGTATATATATATATATATACACACACTTATATATGTGTGTATGTGTATGCGCGTGTGTTTGTGTGTGTGTGGAGATATATATATATATATTTACAGATAGAGGGAGAAAGAGATAAATACAAATATATATGTATAAATATATATACATCAATGTGTGTGTATTTATATACATACATATATATATACATATATATATATATATATCTATATATATATATATATATATATATATATATATATATATATATAGACATACAGACAGATAGATAGATAGATAGATAGATAGATAGATAGATAGATAGATAGATAGATAGATAGATAGATAGATAGATAGACAGACAGACAGATAGATAGATAGATAGATAGATAGATAGATAGATAGATAGATAGATAGATAGATAGATAGATAGATAGATAGATAGATAGATAGATACACACACACACACGGTGGACTCCAACATGATATGTGTGTGAGTTGATCTATGTGTTTATGTATGAACGCATATGCCTAGATATGTGTAAAGATATTTTCTGAGATGCAATATATGACTGAACAGCAGAGACATTTTTTTTTACTCCTAAACGCTATTGTTCTTTTGTTAATCTCACTGTTTCCGCTGCGGTTATTCATAATGCACATTACACATTGTGTTAGGTTGCTTTGAATTCCTATGTATGGTCACACACAGTAACCTTCAAATAAGCGCACACGAATTTATGCATGCAGTAGATATATATGCATACATGTAACAACGCTTACACACACACACACAGATGTATGTATATATACATATATGTTTCTATATATAATATATAATATATACATATATAATATATATATATTATATATATATATATATATATATAATATATATATAATATATATATTATATATATTTACATTATATTCACATGTATGTCGGTATATATTATATTATATATATATATATATATAATATATAATATATATATTATATATATACATATATATATTATAATATATAATATATAATATTATATATATATATATATAGATAGATGTATATATGTATATTGTTTGTGTGTCTGTGTGCATATTTGTAGACGCATGTGCGCACTCGTGTGTATAGATGGCCAAAAAGTTGACTAAGTGGAAAATGTTAGTTTGCCGTAGGGATGCGAAGAAGTCAGCCATTTTGGGCATGGTAGCTCCGCCCAGATCGTAATTCTACCATTCTTCCTCGTGGTATACAATAACCATTCCACTTGTTGAACTTTTTGTACTTAATATTTTCCAATATTAATCTCCAGTAATTGTCTGTATATATATGTATATATGTAACTCAGTGAGTATGGATATGTGCGACTGTGAATATATAATGATATTTAGACACACTTTCTTCTATATGGATTTATATGTTCAGTAATGCATATGCATTTTCTAATAATTCCCTCTCTGTTTTATCACTATTTGTTTCTTTTTTCCCTGTAATAAATAAATGAATATACTATATATACATACATATATATATACATATATGTGTATATATATAATATATATATATATATATATATATATATATATATATATAGCTTACGCTATAAGATGTAAAGACTTCGAGAGAACGAGTAATAATTTGGTTTTAATAGTTGAATACGAAATAGATGAAGTTAATAAATGAAAGTGGTAAAAAGTTCCTTGAATAATAAAAACAACTGTCGAAGGTTACTCATGGGACTCGAACGCACAACTTCTATAAATATGACAGACAGTCTACCAATGTGCAGAACATCTCCAAATGTATGTTAGAGAATTTGTTCATGGCGACAGTTGTTTATGTCGTAACAAATTGAAAATCGGCGAGGCCGAGATATAATTTGCTTTTAACGATTGAACTCGAAGTAAAGAAAGTTTTAAATGACAGAATGTAAATGCTGAGTTGGATAGCGATTTTGAAAGAAAAGTCACGTGCTATGGCTAGTCACGTTAGTGAAGAAACAGGAAGAAGAAAAAGCGAAGCGAAAGAATAACATAATACTGCAAGACGGAAAATCGTAAATTTGTCACTGTCCACACTAATGTACGTAAATGCATATATTCAGACAAACATAGATACATACATACATACATACATACATATATACATACACCCATGTATATCTTTATATATAAAAGAGAAGTTGTGTGTCTGTCTCCTACGATTTAGATTCCTAACTACTCCCACATTTTGCGATGCAGTGTAACCAAAAAGCGGGTATCTTATAGTCGTGATTCATGTCGAGGCGTTCTGGGTATTAGCGCGCGTCTACGATGAGTCTACGACTTTAAAAATAATTTACCATCAGTTTTTTCCATCTTAATGCATTTTTTTCGCTATTATATAAGGGAAGTAACTCTCTAAAAATGTCTACGATGAGTCGACGATTTTTAAAAAAAAATTACCATCATTTTTTTCCATTTTTAATGCATATTGTTTTGCTATTTTTTGGCTATAACTCTCTAAAAATGTTTATATAGTTATTTCCCTTACAAACCCGAGCAACGCTGGGCGATACTGCTAGTAATATATATATATATATATATATATATATATTATATATATATATATATACTATATATATAGATATATATATATATATGTATATAGATAAACAGCCACACACACACACACACAGACTTGCATGCATGCACATACCCACACATACACACACATACTTCCTTCTCTTGCACTCTCCTGTCTTTGACAAAACTTTTTCTTCTCCCATTCCCTTCCGATCATTCAATATGTGACCGCGTGTGTATCATTGGCGACTTTCTTTCTCCATCTTCCCTTCCTTGGACCTTTCCTTCTTCTGTGTTTCTTACGAAGAGCACCGCTCGAAACGTTAAATGCTCCTGCTTTCTTTCTATTCCTGAGCGTCCAATAACACTATACTTGTTCCACGTCCTCGCGTTGTTATGTTTTCTATTTGCTCATGCTTGGATTAACTATATATATATATATGTATATATCACCGTGATCGACCAGGCTATCAGATGTTGCTACACATCGCTGATGACAATGCACTTCGCATTGTTTTAGCCTTCAAATGACGCCACCCCGCTAGCTAAGCGAGCAGGCCATATATAATATATATATATATATATATATATATATATATATATATATAATAATAATAATAATAAATATTAGGGAATAAATCCAAATTTCTGGGAAAAAATCAGATTTAGGATTAAATCCAATTTTATAGTAAAATATTATATAATATTATTAGAGACAAAACCACTATTTTGCAAAACAAACAAGGAAAGACTTAATCAATACATAATTTTAATAAAAAGTCAAAAACCGCCACTACAATTGTTTCTTGTCTTGATCGACAATCTTCAGGTGGATTTCCAATCTAAAATATCAATATTTTAAAATATAAAAATAATAATTTAAATAATTAAAGTATTAATGAAAAAATATAAATATATAATTATTTATAACCTATATATAATCCATATATAATCAATATATAAACAATAAATAAACTAAAATAAACCTATCAACAATTAAATATAAAATATGAAATATAAAATATAAAATATAAAACAAAACAAAAAATAAACTATATATACACCCATACACATATAACTAATTATATATACCATATCTAAAACATACACTAAATCACACACCTATATATATATCCCTATACATACACATAAAAACGTCTAGGCAACGATAAATAAATAAAATAGCTAAATACTTCAACACAATACTATTCATACTCCCTCACACACACATACAACCCACATTCCGCGATCTAGAAACGGACATCACTTAAAATATGAACGGAGAAATGGAATAAATGGAATTAAAAATTATATTCACTTGGTAAACGAACACTACTTAAAAATTATGAATGAAATAATGCAATAAAACAACAGACATCGCAAATAGACACAAATTACTACGAATTCCTTAACAAAACTACCATGATAAACCAAAACTCATAAAAACATATAATGATAAAATCTCCCTTTACTAAACTCTATAACATACCTAATAGCAATCCCCCTAACCTAAACATTCACACACAAATACACACACGTAAACCACACACCCACGACATATACAAATACCCACCCCACTTACACATACCTATACATACATATAAACCTCAACATATACTCCAAAAACCCACTCAACCCCACACAGACAAATAACACATACATCCCCAACCTAAATAGCAAACCCATAAACACATTCACACACAAATATACATACGTAAAACACACACCATATACATATACATACTCACCAAACTCGATATATACAACAATATTAACACACCCACATTCATACAGATAAACAAACTACACAACCAAAATACGCACACACTCACACACAATCCACATACATAACACTCCAAAGAAAACAACATTATTAACACAATACGATATATAAAATACATCGTAAGTAACCAGAATATCAAAAATAAAAAATAATATGACATAAGGAGAAATAATATACATACTTTCAAGTCAGTTTCAAATTATGAAGTGAAATTAAATTCTAATCCGTTAAAAACATCAAACCAAATACGTTTACCATAGGAACATAACTTATGTAAAAAAGAATACGCGCTATGGAAGCAAACCTCACTTAAAATTATGAATGGAGAAATAGAATAAATGGAATTAAAAATTATATACACGCGGTAAACCAACATTATTAAAAAAAATTATGAATGGATTCTTTTATAAAACTACCATGATAAACTAAAGCTCACAAAAACATAAATGATAAAACCTCCCTTTACTAAACCTATAACATACTTATATAGCAATCACTTTAACCTATACATCCACACAAATACACACACGTAAACCACACACCCATAACAAATACAAACACCCACCCCACTCACACACACCCACAAGTACATATAAGCCTCAACATATACACCAAACAAAATTACGTTACCAAGGAACTTAACATATGTATAAAAAGTATTCCCGCTCTAGAACGAACATCTTTTAAAATTATGAATGGAGAAATGGAATAAATGGAATTAAAAATAGTATTCACGTGGCAAAACGAACACCACTCAAAAATTATGAATGAACAATGTAATAAAACAACAAACATCGTAAATAGACAAATTACCACGAATTCCCTAAAAAAAAACCATGATAAACAAAACTCATAAAAACATATAACGATAAAATCTCCCTTGCTAAACTCTATAACAAACCTATATAGCAATCCCCCTAAACTAAACATTCACACACAAATACACACACGTAACCACAGACCCACGACTTATACAAATACCCACCTCACTCACACATACCTATACTAACTTATAAACCTCAATATACACCAAAAACCCACTCCCTCCCCACACAGACAAATCAACACATACATCCCCAAACCTATATAACAAACCCATATACACATTCACACACCAACACACACACACGCAAAACACACACACACAACAGATACATATACTCCCTCACATATACGCATATACATACTCACTGAACTCGATATATACAACAATATTTACACACCCACACTCATACAGATAAATAAATTATACAACTAAAAAACGCACACACTCACACACAATCTCACATACATAAACACTCCAATAAAAACAACATTAAATACATCGTAATTAACCAGAATATCAAAAATAACAATATGACATAAGGAGAAATAAAATACATACTTACAAGTCAGTTTCAAATTATGAAGTGAAATTAAATTCTAAGCCGTTAAAAAAATCAAACCAAAATTACGTTACCATAGAAACATAACTTATGTATAAAAAGAATACGCGCCATGGAAAGCAAACGTCATTTAAAATTATGAATGGAGAAATAGAATAAATGGAACTAAAAACTATATCCACGTGGCAAACCAACACTACTTAAAAAAATTATTAAGAATGGATTCTTTAATAAAACTACCATGATAAACTAAAACTCACAAAAACATAAATGATAAAACTCCCTTTACTGGAGGTTACTCTCTGATTTTCTCGTTGCCGTTCATCAGACAGTTTTTGCTAGCAAAAACTGTCTGATGAACGGCAACGAGAAACTCAGATTAACAGATTTTGTTGAATTTTCTGCTGCTTAAAATAAAGTATATATATATATATATATATATATATTAGATATATTATATATATATATATATATATATAATACATACATACATACATACATACATACATACATACATACATCCATACATACATACATACATACATACATACATACATACATACATACACACGAAAATGATTCTTGTTAATTCGATTAAGGAAACAGCCTACACATGAAATTTCGTATAAATGGCTGAGTACTCCATAGAGACGCGTAGTTCTCCCAGAAATTCAGTGTCCTGTGACAAGGCTATATCTTTCAATTACAGTTACTGCTTATCTTTGCCAGCTGAGTGGATTGCAAGAACGTGAAATGAAATATCTTGCTCAAGAACACACCGCTCCGCTGAGAGTGGAACCCACGGCATTACGATCGCGGGAAGAATATTGTAAACACTAACCACTAAGCTCCACCATGCACATACATAAATATGTATACAAATTACGACCATATCACGTTGAAAGCACCGGTTCTCGTCCGATCATCAAAGTTAAGTAACGTCGAGCCTAGTGAGATATAGGTGACCGCTAGGGAGACCTAGGTGCTGTAAGCGTCTCACGAGACGCCGGGGTAACTGTGTGGTAAGTAGCTTACAAACCAAATGGTTCCGGGTTCTGTCCCACTCAGTAGCACCTTAGGCAAGTGACTTCTACTATAACCTTGGGCCGACCAAAGCCCTGTGAGTGGATCTGGTAGACGGAAACTGAAAGAAGCCCGTCGTATATATGTATATATATATATATATATGTGTGTGTGTGTGTGTGTATGTTTTTGTGTGTGTGTGCATGTGTGTGTGTGCATGTGTGGTGTGTGTGTGTGTGTGTGTGTGTGTGTGTGCATGTGTGTGTGTGCTTGTGCTTGTAACCCCATCATCATTTGACAACCGATGTTGGTATGTTTACATCAGCGTAACTTAGCGTTTTCGAAAAAATGACCAATAGAATAAGTACTAAACTTACAAAGAATAAGTCCTAGGGTCGATCTGTTCGACCTAAGACGGCGCTCCAGCATGGCCGCCGTCAAATAATTAAAAATGACAGAGAATACTGGAATTATTTAATATTTAGTGTGAAGCCCTTTAGCTTCAATCACACTCTGACATCTTCGACTGCACGAGGAAATTAAATTTTCAATTTCTTGATGGGTGATCTTATTCCATTCTTCCTGAATGGCTTTCCATTATTGCTCAGTTTGTTTTAGGATTTCTGGCTTTCGAACATTCTCCTAGAATATTCCACACATTTTCAATAGGATTGAGATCTGGGCTTTGAGCTGGCCAATCCATAACAATAACCTTTTCAGCCTTGAGGAAGTTCATGACCACCTTAGCCTTGTGACATGGGGCATTGTCCTGCATGAATATGGGTGGTCGCTTAGTTGAATTTCTCAGCACAGGCAAGACATGATATTTTACAAGTTGTTTATAAACTCCTGCATTTAACTTTCCATGTATCGCCCAAAGGACCCACACCATCTCCAGATATCATCCCCCAAACATGACACTTCTCCAACCCGAATTTAACACTAGTCTTAAGGCATTTAGGCAACAATTTTTCACCTACTTTTCTACGAACGTACCTTTTCCCATTTGAGCCAAATAGCATAAACTTAGATTCATCACTGAAATGCACCGTTTGCCATTTTTGTTGAGACCATAACACATGTTTGATTGGAGCTGATTAGTGGCCTCCCTGCAGGTGCTCTTGCTTGTAGATCATGTTCAACTAAACGACGTGACACAGTTTTTCGAGATAGAGTTTTCTTCAATAATGCTCATTTTCCGAGAAACAGCAGCAGCAGTTTTAAATCTGTCCTTTTTAACCAACTTTACCATAGCACGATCTTCTCTCTTGGTCGTTTTTCTTGACCTACCTGTAGACTTTCTTGCTTCACGCGAACCACAATCATCGTAGACCTTAAGATTACCGTGAACAACACTCTTTGACTTATTAACAATCTTTGCATAGATCCAATACTTAAATTATCCTTCTTTCGAAGCTTAATAATCTGCTGACGCATTGTAACGGAGTAAGTGGCATTATATAACAAACTACACTGCAAATATTCTTACTAATGTTTAGTAAACGAACCGTCACGTAAACAAATTCAAAACATTAGAGTTCGCGGTTAATATGACTAAAACACGGAGTAAAAGCAACCGTTCTGATCATTTTGGCCACATGTGTTTTGCACTAAATCATCCATAACTTTTGTATTATCCTCTCAAATTACAATAAAATCTCAGGCAATAACAAATTATATTGCATTTATTGTCTGTGAAAATTATAGAATATAAAACAACTTTGATAAAAAATTATATCTACTTTTCTGACGAAAACAATGCCGTTCTGAACATTTTGGCACAAAACTGCATATATATATATATATATATATTATATATATATATAGATATATATATATATATATATATATATATATATATATATATTATAATATATATATATATATATATATATATATATATACATTATATATATAATATATATATATATATATGTAATTATATCTGCATGTGTATATCTGTGTGTGTGTGCCCTTGTGTCTGTGTTCGTCACCTTGTGTCTGTGTTTGCGTCCCCGTAACCAGGCGTTTCTGCAAAAGGACCGATAGAATAAGTACTAGACTTAAAAACAAGTAAGTCTTGGGGTCGGTTTTTCTAGTAGAAACCGTCTATACGGTGCTCCAGCCTGGCTGTAATCCAATGACTGAGATCAGTAAAAGAATAAAAGCTTATATATACATGTGTGTGTATGTGTGTGTGTGTGGTGTGTATTTGTGTGTATGTGTGTCTCTGAGTGTGTGTGTGTGTGTGTGCCTGTGCATGTACGCGTGTGTGTGTTTGTCATACATATGTATCGACACAAATTCACATTTGTAATGAATATGGTTGTTAAAGTGTGTATATGTTTGTGTGTTTGGAGGCATTGAGGAATGGAGGTATGGATAGAAACTTAAACGATTTGTGTGATATAAAAATAAGGAGCGAATAATGCAGAAGAAGCGAATTCCGGGTTCGCTGTGAGAAATTGCAGAGCGAACGTTTAAAATTTTAATGTGTGACTTTCCTTTCTATGCAACAACGAATTTTGTGTCTGCTATAATAACAACGTGCATCACATTTCAGAAAAAAGTGAAATAAGAAAATATTTTGTTATAAAGATTGTTTTATGTTGGTAAGGATTGTTATAAAATCGCTTTACTGTTGGTAGGAAAAGAAGAAAATTAAGCCAATATATAACTTTAATGAAGAACTTACCGTATATACTCATGTCATAGCGGATCTCATGTAAATGGCGACCCCCCCACCATTTTTGGCCAAGGGATTGGGAATTTTCCATAGACCCCGTATAAATGTCGACCCTAATACTTCACAAACTACAGGACAACATTTGTGGGTCAAGGTACCTTATTATCCTGTACGTAGAAATAACACTGTTACAAAATTGTGTGTCTACCTTACTGTAGCCTGTTCTATAGGTGGAATGCTTGGTGCATATAATGGAATGCTCGGAGCTTATTGTAAAACTCCATTTAATGGCGAGCACTACAAATCTGTTGATGTGTGCTACATCGCCATTACTAAAATGTATGCACAGGACATGTTGCAAGTCTGCATACATCTTCAAGTACAATAAACTCATGCGTCATGCACTCGTTGTTTACACGTTAAGGAAGGTGTTTCCCAGACAGCATCGTTGGCGAACAGTGGCAAACACCATTGTCTGAATTCGTAGAAAGGCATGACTTTGGTAAGCCTAAAAACATTCAATTAATCGTTAGATCAATGGTTCCCATGCGACCTTCATATTTTCCTCACCTTCAAATACAATAAACACATGCATCATACTCTCGTCTGTTTACATGGCGAGAAGAAACGTGTTTTACAGACAGCACTATCGGCAAACAACAGCAAACACGACTGTATTATTCGTACAGAGGCATGACTTCGGTAAGCTTAAAAACATCTAGTCAATCGCTAGATCAATGGTTCTCTAATTTCTTTTTACCGCAGAATCCTTTGACATTATTTTTTAAATGTGGAAACCCTGATAATAAGTCTCAGGGAACCCTGGCCTTTTGCAGAACAGACTTCGGGACTCCCTGCATCAGATTAAAAAACTCCACACCATATTATGGACATTTATTGGTAACTGCATATGAGAGCTACGCGGTCATATTTACGGGTTTTGTTGTTTACTAGAACGTGTTTTCATGTGTTGGCCCCAGGTCACCCAAAGCCAAATGAGTTGATTTGGTAGACGGAAGCTGCTGAAGCCCGCCGTGTATATATATATGTATATATATAGATCGTTAGCGACTACACAGACTTTTTTCACTCCTTCTTTCTCTCCTTGTTTTTTCTGTCTCTTTCTGTAGAAGAGCGTAGGCTCGAAACGTAAACTCTCCCTATATATATATATATATATATATATATATATATATACATACACATATACATATATATACACGACGGCCTTCTGTAGTTTAAGTCTACCAAATCAACTCATATGGCTTTGAGCGACCTGAGGCTATAGTAGAAGATACTTGCCCAAGGTGCTATGCAGTAGGACTGAACCTGGAACCATGTGGCTGAGACGTAAGTTTCTCACCGCGGAACCATGCCTGCGCCGGGTTTCTTACCACCCAGCCACGCCTATATATATATATATGTGTGTGTGTGTGTGTGTGTGTGTGTGTGTGTGAATATATTCAAAAAAGGGTAATAACATAGATTACTACCAGTGGCCCAGCACAAAAAGACGAATTAGTCATTAGACAAAATATTATTCATATAGAAATATAATTAAGGACTCCTAAATAAGGATGCCAAGTGCTAGGGACACAAAAAAAAAGGGATAAATTCATCGAGAGTGAAAATCAAAAACATTTACCATTAACGATACATCCCGGACTGATCAGTTTCTATCTCTTTCTAGCAAAACGGACAGATTATGTTTGCTAAGGCCGGTTTATATATATATATATATATACTGCATAATTGTAGAAATTGGAGTCGAGTAGAATGAGTACGGTTGGACGTTTATTCATTATGCACAGCAATTGTTTCGACGCAACTTAGTTCTCCAGGAATACAGGTATATGATTATGCAGCTGTTTGTTTGTATAATGAGACCTAGTTGTGTTTCATCAGGTGATATACCAGTGTTGTCTCCGTTAGTTTAAAATCGTTGACTTCGAGGCCATATTCTCTGGTTTTAAATCGATGATTTTAACAAAAGAAACAACACTAGTTTAATACTCGAGGACCACAACTAGATCTCATAATGCAGGGAAGTAGTTGCATAATCAAATACCTGTATGTTTGGAGAACTACGTTGCGTCGAAACATTTGTAGGGAATAATAAATAAATGTTCGACCGTACTCTTTCTTGAATCCAATTTCTTCAATTTTACCTTCACAGAAAACGAATGGCCAAACTTAAACTTCGAAGTATATAATAATACTACCGATAAGACTGGATAATCCTGAAGGTGAACGAGCTTTATCACGGAAATAACATAACTATATATTGTACATATCCTTCTTTCTCTCCTTGTTTTTTCTGTCTCTTTCTGTAGAAGAGCGTAGGCTCGAAACGTAAAAGACTTTTTCTATTTCTGAGCGTTATACTAATACATCTGTTTGTTTTTGAACACCATCTGTCTTCGTCATTTATTTTTTCGTAAACTCTCCGTATATATATATATATATATATATATATATATATAATATATATATATATATATTATACTTTATTTAAAGCAGCAGAAAATTCAACAAATAATATATATATATATATATTATACACATATTAAATATAGATATCATATATATGCGTATTCCTATATATGCAAAATAAATTGTATATATATATATATATATATAATTTATATGTAGATATATGTATGTATATATGTGTGTAATGTATATATATGGTGTGTGTATGCATGTGTATGTATATGTGTGTGTGTGTGTGTATATATGTATACATATGTGTATAGGTATAAGTGAGAATCTCCTTATTTACCTAAAACTCTATTCTTCTATATATTTTTTTTTCTTTTATTTATTCTTTTATCTAATTACCACTCTGACTCCTTGACCACTCCCCCAAGTATAATATTTTTGGGCTATGCCTACCACAAAAAGTCCCCCACCACCACCCCTTTAAACCTGCCTAATGTATAAATGCCAATACAATTCTTGTTAACTAGCTTCCTGAAGATTTCTCTTGAATGAAACAGTTCTAGTCCTGTAGAAGCTCCTTCTATATAATAAATTAATTTTACTCTGCTATGTATTGAGTACCTTATTTACTGTGGTTAACCCCGAATCAACCCTGGACCTACGTATATATATATATATATATATATATAGATAGATAGATAGATAGATAGATAGATAGATAGATAGATAGATAGATAGATAGATAGATAGATAGATAGATAGATAGATAGATATACACACATATATATATATATATGTACATACATACACATATACATACTTACATATGTATGTCTGTAAGTATGTATTATGTATGCATGTATATACACACTTAGAAATATACACATACATATGTGGTGGTGGTGGTGGTGGTGGTGGTAGAAAGATCGAATAATCTCTTCCGTCTTTGTCAAGTGGGGTGGTAACAGCGTGTATTAATATGGTCATACACATTTCTGATACATTTCGAAAGTAAATAATGTAATATAATTATTTTACTCATAAGCAGTTAATTACTGGAATGGCATCATTAATGTTTCTATGCTATATCATTTCTCCTTTAATTTCAGTATGTCATATATGACACATAAGATAATGCAAGAAATAGACATACCTTTATCTTACCCTGGATAGTATGTGATAGATACTCTGGATAGTATGTGATAGATAAAAGAAATACATAAAATATATACGTTTATATACACTTACGTTGCTTTATATTTAACGCATCGATTTTATTTTTTCGATATATCGAAAGGTTCTTTCACACTGTCTTTACTTTGAGTGGAAATGTCCAGTTTACTTATTCTCCAGACATTGGATAGCTGCCAGTTTTCGTTGAAAAAAGAGATATCATAGAATCGTGCCAAAATTACTTTACTATTTAGCTTCCAGGCTAAATAGCAAACTGAGTGTATAAACATAAAACTCTTCAGTTTTGCAGACGTAAGTTACAACAATTTAATGCAAGGTAGCACCATTTCGATTTTACGACAACGTGCCTAAGATATCTGAAAAC
>NC_043005.1:8352519-8355019 GCF_006345805.1 Octopus sinensis | reverse complement strand
ATATATATATGTAGGCGTGTATATATATATATATATATATGTAGGTGCGTATGTTTATATTCAATTCTATGCATAAAAATACAATATGTAAATAATATATATGCATAATATATATAATATATAATATAATATGTATGCGTATGTTTATATTCAATTCTATATAAAAATATCAATATGTAAATAAGTATATGCATATATATCTATATATATATATATATATTATATATATATATATATATTAATATATATATAATATGTAGGTACGAGTATTATATCATTCTATGCATAAAATATACATAAGTAAATAGGTATATATGCATATATATAAAATAAATTATATATAATATATATTATATATAATATATATATATATATATATATTATATCTATATATGCATATATACTTATGTACATATTGTATATTATGCATAGAATTGAATATAAACATACGCACCTACATTATATATATAATGTATATATGGGCCTTGAGCTCAGAGTAGAAAAGAATATATATATAAATATATTAATGTATATGTGTACTTACACATTTGCATATTATAAGTTTTATATTTAGTATTGAATACACAAACAGACACGCATATATACATACATATATATACACACATACATACATACATACATATCTATGTGTGTGTGTGTGTTTGTGTGTGTGTGTGTGTAGTCGTGCGTTCTGTTGTACTGTCGTAAATACAGGAACTAGAACTCAATACACGAATGTCGTGCGAATATTATTCATTTAATGGATTGTGCATGTGGATTCGAGCTATAAACGTAGTAAAAAGAGATTCATAACTTCTTTCATCATGTACTGCTTTCAGCCAAGGGCTAAGGCCTTGCTGGAGCATCGCCTTTGAGTCTGTTTAGGTTTCTTTTATGTACTGTTTTTGGTGAAGAAATGAGTTGAACGGGGCCGGGATCTTTTCTGTTTGCCTGTAGCCTTGGAAACTTCAAATTTTCTTGAAAATTTAAAAATTTGGTGTATTAATGTAGTTTTTTAAGCTGAATCTCAGGAAATATTTCACATTTCTCAGAAAAAAATTTCAAAAAAGGTTATAGACGGCTAAATTTTTATAATTTTCTCCTAGTCAGAAAACAGGATTTGGAAGCTGTCATTTTGCGCGTGACATCGCGAGTTTTCAACATTCTGAAAATAGCACGTGTTTTAGTACGAAACTGCAAATAAATCATCTCCTGCTTTACGCACGACACATACCCCCTCACAACATTTTTTTTATTTTTTCGAATTTTCAAAATATTTTTGCGAATTTGTATTCTACACTCTGGAATACATACAAAAGTTAAATAAAATGCGGTTAGGGCAAGAGTGGTTAGAAAAAACAGTTCTTGATACTCTTTACTCTTTACTCTTTTACTTGTTTCAGTCATTTGACTGCGGCCATGCTGGAGCACCGCCTTATATCGAGCAACTCGACCCCGGGACTTATTCTTTTGTAAGCCCAGTACTTATTCTATCGGTCTCTTTTGCCGAACCGCTAAGAAACGGGGACATAAACACACCAGCATCGGTTGTCAAGCAATGCTAGGGAGACAATCACAGACACACAAACACACACACGCATATATATATATACATATATACGACGGGCTTCTTTCAGTTTCCGTCTACCAAATCCACTCACAAGGCTTTGGTCGGCCCGAGGCTATAGCAGAAGACACTTGCCCAAGGTGCCACGCAGTGGGACTGAACCAGGAACCATGTGGTTGGTAAACAAGCTACTTACCACACAGCCACTCCTGCGCCTATACTGTATAATATATTTTTAAAATTAGTAGAGGTGGCTTTTGAGGGGGATAATTTTTATTTTAATGATAATGTTTACAGTTACTCTAATGAGTTTCGAGCATTTCGATAGCCGTTTCAATCTGAAATTCTGTGGTTTAGAAAGTTGCTTATATAGAAAAAATCTATTATTTGGAAAACGATGATTTCCAAAGGTGACGGGTGACATTAACGGTTTAGTTGTTGTACTGATATGACCGTTTGCTAAAAAGAGACCATTGTCTCATGTAGTGTGACACACACACTCATACAAACATACATGCACACAAAAAAATACATGCATATTGACACACATATATATATATAATACTTAGCACGCCGGGCGAAATGCGTAGCCGTATTTCGTCTGTCGTTACGTTCCGAGTTCAAATTCTGCCGAGGTCGACTTTGCCTTTCATCCTTTCGGGGTCGATAAATTAAGTACCAGTTACGCACTGGAGTCGATGTAATCGACGTAATCCCTTTGTCTGTCCTTGTTTGTCCCCTCTGTGTTTAGCCCCTTGTGGGTAGTAAAAGAAATATATATATATAATATATATATATATATTTATATGTATATACACACTATATATATATATATATATATATATATATATATATACATACATACATACATACATATATATATATAACATATATACATATCTATATATATTTATATTCTATATATATATATAT
>NC_043005.1:8335019-8345019 GCF_006345805.1 Octopus sinensis | reverse complement strand
ATGTCGGTGGTGGGAGAGTATACGTGTAAGTGGAATGCATAGGATTGGCGTGGGAGAAGGCGGAAATAGCAAGACAAAGTGAAATGGCGATAAGTGGTAGGAAGAAAAAAGCGGGAAGAAAAAAATTATAAGAATTCAGGAGGTGAATTCAAACCAAAAGGTATATTAGTTTCGATAAAGGAGAGATGTTACCATGTTCGATATCCAAATGGCGGTCAGTATACCCGATAGAGACAAATTTTCACAAGCATTATTGGATCACATACATCAGGTTATTAGAAGAAAATGCAGGGAAAGGAGCTTGAATGAGGAATATGTGGTGGTTGAGTTAGGCATGTGTGGTGGCATAGGAAGGAAAGGGCATGAGTGGCAAGAAAGACGGGAGCAACGAACACAATCCTGAAGGAAGAATTGTGTGTAGGGAACGTGGAGCTATGGACACCGATGCTTCAAATTTTGACAGTGAGCTTACAGGATCGAATAACTGGGAGAGAAAAGAAGCGAGATGCGACAGGGTCATAGTGTAGGCGGCGGAAGATACGGAAAGTGATGCCTTGTTGGAGCCGTGTGGTATAATGGTAGATAAAGAGAAAGGGAATACAATGGCTGGAATTCCGGACGAAGAGTGTAAGGGCTATGGTATTCCCTTCTGCACAGTCGCAGAAAGAGCAGATTAAATGAGAGTAGGCTGGTAACTACGTCGAATAAAAAGTTGATTGTGTACTCTATGTTTAGCCCCTCGTGGGTAGTAAAGAAATAGGTATTTCGCCTGCCGTTACGTTCTGAGTTCAAATTCCGCCGAGGTCGATTTGCCTTTCATCCTGTCGGGGTCGATTAAATAAGTACCAGTTACGCACTGGGGTCGATGTAATCGACTTAATCCATTTGTCTGTTCTTGTTTGTCCTCTCTGTGTTTAGCCCCTTGTGGATAGTAAAGAAATAGCTATTTCGTCTGTCGCTATGTTCTGAGTTCAAATTCCACCGAGGTCGACTTTGCTTTTCATCCTTTCGGGGTTCGATAAATTAAGTACCAGTTGCGTACTGGTATCGATCTAATCGACTGATCTCTTCCCTAAAACTTTCAGGCTTTGTGCCTAGAGTAGAAAAGAATTATGGAGTTCGTGTTAATGCATGTGGAGTCGTTCGAGTGAAACACAAATTAGTGCTTATATTTGTTAAAAATTACTTAGTGAAGTATTTCAAAAGGTTAGTCTAATGCAATAATTGAGAAAAATATTATTCTTTTCAAGAAAATGTGGGGCCATAGCATACACACCTGGTAACACAAGCTTGGAAAGACCCCACGGAATCAGATTTTAGGAGTAGGTTGCTCAAGTCAACGATCTTATCCCATTAGAACACAAAAAAGAACAGCTTAAATCAATATTGAGAGTAAGATCATAGAAAATTTCGTGAATTTCGAATTTTAAAGAAGCTTTGAGCGTAGAATTTATAGATGTGAAACAGTTAAATAGACACGGCGCAACTCTAGCCCACATCTGTGATTTCTCCTCTGACGCGACGATGGTTGACATTATTCACTGGAGTTTGCAACTCTTGTAATTCCTCAACTCAAGCATTCTCGTTCCTTCTACAATCGTCACTGATGTTGTGATTTGGAGGAGATACGAAGGTCATAAACAATACCTTTTTACCAAACTCAGCAACTGGAAGCAGTCTGCATTTCATGATATAAGCAAACGCAACTTTATCATGTTAAAGCCGTGATATTTGCTAATGAAATGCCTACAAAATTCTGAAACATAATTTCATTCATTTTCATTTTTTCTACATGGAGTTATTACTTGTTCAATTAACTTTGCTTTTTCTTACTCCAGCTATAAAGTCATCCAGGACCCTAGACCACTGACTACATGTGTATAAGTCATGTGTGTATGTGTATCAGAGAGAGAGAGAGAGAGAGATGCCAGCATATCCAATTCTAAATCCAAAACCCCTGATGTATAGGACGATAAAAAGAAAATTATACATTCCACATAAACGCGAGTGAACAAATGTCTGTTATTCATTTTGCCTCATTTGAATTTTGCGATCCAATTTCGACCCATACGTTATTTCCAAAATATAATACCTTAGCTCGTTCATCCTTTCATTTATCAACCAGATATTCTAAAATATATCATACATGACATAGCATTATAGTATTATTCGTCTGCATTGGCAAGTACAACGAACACCGTTCAAATTTAACGCACCTGTCTGCTACTTGCGCCCGCCCACTTTATTACCTTTCTCTTCGGTTTCCCATCCACTAATCATTCCTATTATATTCAGCTTTATCATCTAATTTCCCTATGCTTATCTTCGCCATTCTTACACCAAGATACTTGTTCATGTATTTCTCCCATTTTACTTCTAACCATCTTCACTCCATTATTAGTGTTCTTCAAAACCGTTCATTCTATCAGCATCTCCATCTAAATATTTTCACTTCCTTTTCTTTTCTCTCAGCCTCTTCCTTATTTCCTCTCAATGTTTCACTGCTCGAGTAAAACTGCCTCTTCTCTTTTTCAAACAATCTATTTTTTAGTCCATTACGTCAAACATATATATAACGATGCAATAGATACACTTCTCCTTGTCTATCTTTACCTTTCTTTTTTTTTTCTTGCCTTCTTTATACTTACATTCTTTTTGTTTAATTATTTCTTATTTTATTTCTTATATTTTTATCCTTCCAGCTATCTCATTTTTAACAGAAGATTGACACTTCTTTATATAACACAGTTTACAGTATTGTACGATAAGTGTGCGTGTGTGTGTGTGTGAGTGTGTGTGAGAGTTTATGGGTTTGTGTGGGGATGTCAGTTTGCGTGTACATCTGAAAACGTGTTTATACACAAGCATGTACTTATGTATATATTTAAAGTCTCTCTCTCTTTCTCTCACGCGCACACACATATACACACGCACGCATAAACACACGCATACACTCAGACACACATGCACACTCACACACATATATAAGTGTATTTATATCAGTGTAATTTTATATGTTAATTTCTGAGAAGATCGAGACATTTATTTTATTAGTATTTTATGTATATATGTGCTCGTGTACGTCTGTGTAATACACACACACACACGCGCGCACACACACACACACGCACGCACGCACACACACACACACACACACACACATATATATATATATATATATATATATATATATATATGCCTGTGTGTATGTGTGTATGTATCTATATACATATATGTAATGCCCACATATATATACATGTATATATATATGTATGTATATGTTTGTAGATGCTTGTGTGTGCGTGTATGTATTTATAATTTATATATATACGCACATATAAACATTAAGTAAAATAATATATATATATAACAATTTACTTAAAGTAAAATATAACGTGTCTTGAATGGTACAACAATACACTATAATAACAACAGTGTACGATGATAACTGTTAAAATTTAATCATCCATAGTCTGATATAATATTTCGGAATGCAAAAATTCCTTCTTCAAATGTCCCTACGAATTGATCGAATCACTGGTATAATCGGCTTTCCAACGTTTAATTTTTTTTTCGGAAGTGTATCTGCGGTGGTATCACGAAGCTCCTTCCGGAATTCCTCATGAGATGTGTGTGGGAGTGGCCATATTTCAAGCTCGTTTGTGCTGCCACGTCCGTAGCGCTGCTTCTAAGCTATGTATTATACGGACAGTTTTTTTCTTCTTCCTTTCTTTTTTTTTGTTATAAATAATACATGAGCATGTTATCAAAAAGGAACCTACACGCATCCAAATGCTGCTAAATGACATATTGACTGCCAATCTCCAGCCTGTTGTTAATTTGGAGCCCTAGTCTGTCTATGAGAATAGCTTCCTTAATTCTTAGATTACCCAAATTTCTTCTATTGACCTCAATTGCGACTGTTATCCTTTTGTCGGTGTTCCAAAATCTGTCTAGATGTTTTTTGAAGAAGGAGGCTCTCGTTTTCAGATGTTCTTTTATGCGAATGTGTAACGGTCTTGTTGTGCTACCCACATAGTACGTGTTGCATTTGTTACATTGTATTCTATAGAAAATATTTACCCGTTGGCATAAATATATGTCACGAACGGGGCAGTTTGCTAGTGTGCATTGATTGATGTCCCTTTCCCGTTCTTTGGGAGGTGTCTTCTCAGAGAGGGGACGGAGTGGGCTAGTTGTATGTCCAATCCTTCTCTTCTTATGGCTGTAGTTATCCTCTCGCTAAAATGGGGTATTTTAAGGAAGCATGTGTGCTGGGTTTTCTGTATTTTCGGCGTGTTTGTCGTCTTGGATACTTAAGCCGATTTACAATGGATATAGGGTACCCGTCGATTTTCAAGATCTCTAGGAAGTATGTAGTATGGGTCACCTTGTCCTCTGTCCTGCTGCACTTGCTCTGGATGCATGCAAGTTCATTTCTGGCGTATCCTATTTCGGCACCGAGTGGAAGTGCTGAACTGTACTGAACAAACATCTCTACTGGCTGCTTTCCTGCAGAACTCTGCGTGGATCTCTCCTTCTTCCATTATTTTCAGTTGGAAGTCAAGTAGCGACAGTGAACCAGAGTTGTTGGGGTGTTCTATAGTGAACTCAATATTCATGGCCATGTTGTTGAACGTCGTGAATATTCTATCAGCCTCTTCACAGGAAGATGTGAGTATGAGGATGTCATCTACATACCAGGTAAAGAAAGCGCATGAGCGGCAAATGTTGGGTGTTCGACGTTCCAGATGGTTAATATAGGTGTTGGCTAGTAGGCCCAAGAGATTGGATCCCATGGGGAGACCTGTTGTCTGCTTGTATATGTGATCATGGAAAGATAAGTAGGTGTTGTCCATGATGATGGACAATAGCTGATGTATATCACCTGCAGCGAGTCCGAAACAGCCAATAGGTTGACCATCGAGTGTGCTGGTACCGCTGTGTACATTGAGACAACATAAAGACTAGAGACATATCTGTTTTGCCTAACTTCGTCAGGGGGCAGTTGGCGCCATCTTCTGATGACTTCGTAGGAGTCCATGGCGTCCAGGAAAGGTGGCGAGTATGGGTCTCAGGATGTGAGAAAGTAGCCAGAATATTTTATATAGAGGTTCTTCAACGCTGGAGACGAAGGGTCTAATCTGAATCGTGTTGCTATCCTTGTGTACTTTAATGAGGTGATAGAATCTGGGTAATCTGCTGTTACTTGTAATGAAGTTGTTTTTGTATTTGCTATGTAGTTATCTCCGTCTACAATTGTCAGTCCATGCGATGTTAATTCGTTCCTCAATCCTGGTCGCGGTTGTATCTGTCACTTCAGAATATAGCCTGTCATTGCTCAAATGTTTTAGTGCCTGTCTATCATACATTTCACAAGAAATCACGCAGATTTCTTTCCCTTCATCTGATGGTAAGTAGATAAGTTTTTTTTTGGTTTTTTTAAATTTGTGTTATTTAGTTTTGTCAATGTCTTATGTTGTGCCTTGGTTAAGTTTGGTACTATTTTCGATTCCTTCCTTAAGATGTTGGAGATATAATGTTTCAGTCTGGATAGTTTTTGGTTGAGTTTTCGGTTGGTTGGGGATGGGTGGAGTGGGTGGTCTACTTTGTACGTGGGAAATTTGCAGAGTGTGCTGTTGTTCTCCTTCTTTATCACCCATAGTCATTTGAGTTGGCAGGCTGTTCGACAAAATTTGGCTTCCGGGTCTCATAAGATTTTCTTAAAGTATTCAAAATTTCACTCCAATGTCATATCATACTTGTTACTTTTTACTTTATCCAAGAGACAGTTATGTCCATACCTGAAGATATGTGAATGTGCCTCCTGTACTGTTATATCTGTACGTTTGTAGATATTTGCATGCACAATTCCACCTTGAATTTTTTCGTACACACACACACACACACACACACATACACACACACATACACACACACATACACACACACACATATATATATATATATAAATATATTCTTATATCTACATATGTTTCTTTTGACGCCGTACGTTCAAAAGTATTATCCACGCGCATATTGACGCACAGATATGAATATAAATGTATGGTGGAGGGGTGTCTGCATAAAAGAAGACGGTACGATAATTTCCATGATTATTATTTCATGTGCTGCAAACCAGTCATTTGTAGATTTTATCACAACTGCCTCAATATGACCCTTTCGAGTTAAATGCACGGCAGAATTATGACAACAGGCATTGCGTAAGTTTTGTTTCGTTTGTTTCTGTTTGTTCGGGCAAGATTTATTATTAGTTTGCTTTAGTTCATGTCCTCTGAGTGGTTTACCAAAAGTAACCTTGGAACATTAAACATGGTTACAAGTTAAATATTAGAAATGAATATTGATATCTATAGTTTGCTTCCCTTGCGTCTTGTTTGACTTTGGGAAGTTTGATGCGATCATTTCCATTGTAAATAGTTGCTTTAAGTATATGTTTTTATGATGCCCTGTAAATTGCAATTACCTTCCCATGTTGTACGATTAAGAAGCTCGCTAAGCGCAGGTATGGCTGCATGGTTAGGAAGTTCGCTTTGCAACTATGTGGTTTCGGTTTGAATTCCAATATTTTGGGTGTCTTGTACTAAAGCACAAGGTCGACCAAAGCCTTATGAGTTTGGTAGACAGAAACTATGACAAAGTCCGTTATATATATATACTAGCAGTATAATCCGGCTTTGCTCGGGATTAAGTTAGGATTATTAAGCTACTCAAGTTCTTTATTTCAAACCAAACTAAGTAACATCTTCGTCAAATGTTGGACGAAATCCATATATATATATATATATATATATATATATATATATATATGGCCAATACACACACGCACACATACACACACTTACTCAGGCGTACATGTTTTTTGTACGCATACATGTTCGTGTGGGGGTGGGCCCGTATATCAACAAAACACTTTTTTCCTCGATGGAAAAAGCACAACAAAAGTCTTAAAAACTTACTCGTCGCTAGAAGGGGACTTAACTCCTGTTTGCAAACAATGATGATTTGTCCGACTTGAAAATTGTTAAGTTTTGGTTGAAAATTAATTTTTACTGCAATTTGACTGGTGGCTCTGGTAAAAATAAATTGACGAAAATACAGCTAGGATCATGACGAATGTCCTCTTAAAATTGGAGCGACATGCGTGCTAATTTGTGGATGTGCATAAATTACATTCACATACATACAGACACACACATCCTGCCTTTTATATATACAGCTACATGCATACATATATGTACTTATTCTTTGGTGAAAGCACTGGTGGGTGGAAAGTAAGTAGGCATTAGAAATTGCTTATAGAACTTTTAGTCTGATGCCATGACGAAAACATTTTAAACAGGCAACACTAATGGAGACATTCTATTTACTTATTTTCAAGATGGCCGGTCACTTGACTGCTCAGGAGCGAGCTAAGACAGCAGCACGCTATGAAGTGTGCAATTCCACCGTTTTTGTTCAGATATTGTGGTGCTCATGGAAAGGTAAGCATTCAACACTACGTCCGAGGACAATAAAATGTTGTTAAGCAAAGCTGATGACCACGGGCTCTCTGAACAATGCAAGAAGTGGATTTTCAACCACATCCCAATCAGCGGTGAACGTGGCACTAGTGCAGGAACTGTTTAACTTCAGCTCGCAAAAATCAACACTCCGAGCAGCTGATGAAAATGGATTAACAAGATACGCAATGCATACGGTGTTGCATAAAGAATTGAATTTTCGTCCGTGGAAACCTCATTACATGCAGAAGCTAAAACTCGAAGACTGTGACCGCAGAATTTCAGAAATCCAGAACTTCAAGAAGTCCAGATCTCACTTCATGTGATTTTTACCTGATGAATCACACAACAGAGGTGTTACATGACAAAACCTCGCAGACTGGAGGAATTGGGACACGGATTTTGGAGGTTCGCAATGATATCCTAGAAGACGTCCTTCAGAAGGTTGTTTATTCCATCCCTCGCCATTTGAGGAAACTGGCTGATGCCACCGGTGCTTACGTTGAAGTATGAAGATTTAGTTTCATTTTCCCATGTAATGAAGAACACGTATCATTTGCTTCAATAAATTTGTAAATGGAATATGGATTGTATTACCAATTTTTAATGCCTACTTACTTTTCACCCACCCTGTATATATGCACAGGCGAATGTGTGCGTGTCTGTATGTATGTCTGTATGTATGTCTATATGTGTAAGTTTTAGTGCTCAGGTGTGACAACTGTTTTTTGTCTGTTTGCACACCCGTAACTCAGTGCTTTGGCCAAAGAATAAGTATTAGACTTTAGAAATATATCAATACCAGATTCTACCCTTCGAATCAGTGACTGAAAACTTCATTAACCGTTATTCTCTCCTATCTTTGGAGAATTGAGCTGTGGGCTGTGGTAAGTGTATAATAATAAAAACGAAGAGTATTTTCTGACGAATGTTAGAATTTGATGACTGTGCTTTGATGTGAAACTGAAAGGCAAGGACACATTGTGCTTTGATGTGAAACTGAAAGGCAAGGACACATATCCCTGCCTTATGGTTGTCTGAGTAAGCATTGAACATCGAGGGGAGGGATTCTCCAAATGAGTAAGCTGCTACTACTGCTACTATAGGTCCTGATAGAATATAGAGATATAGAAAATATTGAAAATATCGTGAAGATTTACCTGAACAGTATAAAACAGATACTTTGTAGGAAAAAAATGTAGGCTTTGGAATTATATCAGCAAATTCATAGCGGAATGGAAAACGTTGGGAATATTGGAAATATTGGATTCATTGGAAATATTGGAAATATCATGAAAGTTTAGATAAACAGCATTTAATTAGATTTATTTCGGGAAAATATATTGTGACGTTGTGTTTATGTGGATAAATCAATTGATATTAGATTTATAGGTGAAAACATACGCTAGAGAGGACGAGTGGGATAAATATCATCCGGGAAACAGATTTTTTTGAATGGAAATTTATAGGACAAGGGATGCAACAATGCGTACATTTTAGGTTTAGGGTGATCAATTATGAATATGTAAACACAGTAAGATGAGTACGTAACGGTAAATTAAATGGTGATAAATTCTAATAAAATGGATCAAATACACTGGTGTTAGAAAAAAGAAGCAAAGAGACATTAGTTTGGAGAAAGTGAGAAGGAGCGTAAATGGTATAAAATCTTCAAAAATTCTTCAAAATTTTTTTTTAATGGCTATAATAACTCACCGTGACAAGCATGAAAACTACGACGTATCAAGAGCATTCCGAGTGAGTCAGAAGGAATGTCATGCGTGTTTACGACTTAAAGTCAATGAGCATGGGAATGGAATAATCTTGAAAGGAGTATCTTACTGTAAAATACGTTGTTGTGTTGAATGATAAGCAATGACTTCAGAAAATACATATTGAAATAAGTAAAACTTAATATCATGAATAACGATAGCGAAACCGGTCGATATAGTAAAAATTATATTAAAACTATGTAAAGTGTGCGTATTTTCCTTTTTAATTTGTTTTATATATACATACATACATATATATATATATATATATATATATATATATATATATATATATATTATATATATATATATTCAGTGTAAGCTGCTACTGTTGTATAATGACAGGTCGTGATAAATTATTGGAATATAGCAAATATTGAAAATATCGTGAAGATTTACTTGAACAGTGTGAAACAGATACTTTGCAGGGAAAATTCTAGGCTTTTGGAGTTATAGCAGCTAATTCATAGCCGAATGGAAAACCTTGAGAATATTGAAAATATTGGATTTATTGGAAGGGGTGAATATATATATATATATATATGTGTGTGTGTGTGTGTACGTATGTATGTATGTTGGTTTTTCAGTTTATTTCAAGACCTCCTGCCAATAGAGAAAGAACCGGTCTCCAATCTAGATCCTGAGTATACGTGTGTGTGTATATATGTGTATGATTCAGAGTGAAATATTAATATGTTATTATTT
>NC_043005.1:8315019-8330019 GCF_006345805.1 Octopus sinensis | reverse complement strand
CCATTTGGCCTCAATCACTTTTTGACATCTTCGACTGCATGAGGAAATTAAATTTTCAATTTCTAGCTGGGTGATCTTATTCCATTCTTCCTGAAGGGCATTCCATTATTGCTCGGTTGTTTTAGGATTTCCGGCTTTCGAACATTCTCCTAGAATATCCCACACATTTTCAATAGGATTGAGATCTGGGCCTTGAGCAGGCCAATCCATAACAATAATCTTTTCGGCCTTGAGGAAGTTCATGACCACCTTAGCCTTGTGACATGGGGCATTGTCCTGCATGAATATGGGTGGTCGCTTAGTTGAATTTCTCAGCACAGGCAAGACATGATCTTTTACAAGTTGTTTATAAACTCCTGCATTTACCTTTCCATGTAATCGCACCAAAGGGCCCACACCATCTCCAGATATCATCCCCCAAACCATGACACGTCCTCCACCGAATTTAACACTAGTCTTAAGGCATTTTGGCGACAATTTTTCACCTAGTTTTCTGAGCCAAATAACATAAACTTAGATTCATCACGGAAATGCACCGTTTGCCATTTTTTTGAGACCACAACACATGTTCGGTTGCAAAGGTAAGACGACACTTTTTTTTCTTGGAGCTGATCAGTGGCGTCACTGCAGGTGCTCTTGCTTGTAGGTCATGTTCAACTAAACGACGAGACATAGTTTTTCGAAATAAAGTTGTCTTCAGTACAATGCTCATTTCCCGAGAAACACCAGCAGCAGTTTTAAATCTGTCCTTTTTAACCAAATTTACCATAGCACGATATTCTCTCTTGGTCGTTTTTCTTGGCCTACCTGTAGACTTTCTTGCTTCACACGAACCACAATCATCGTAGACCTTAAGATTACCGTGAACAACACTTTTTCACGTGTTAACAATCTTTGCAATAGACCCAATACTTAAATTATCCTTCTTTCGAAGCTTAATAATCTGCTGACGAATTGGTAACGGAGTAAGTGGCATTATATTAACAAAGTACACTACAGATATTCTTACTAATGTTTAGTAAACGAACCGTCAGGTAAACAAATTCAAAACATTAGAGTTCACCGGTTAAATATACTAAAACACGGAGTAAAAGCAACCGTTCTGATTATTTGGCCACCATGGGTTTTGTAGTAAATCACTAAATCATCCATAACTGTTGTATTATCCACTCAAATTAGACCAAAATCTCAGACAATAACAATTACTATTGTACTTATTGTCTGTGAAAATTATGGAAACTACAACAACTTTAATAAAAACTTATATCTACTTTTCTGACAAAAACAATGCCGTTCTGAACATTTTGGCCGCAACTGTATATACTGTTGGAAGAAAATGTAGAGTAACCTGACCGACTTCGTCCTGTCAGATACTATCATATGTTCTCTACGATTAAAGGCTTAAACAAGTCGCGACATATTGTATGCAGTACATTAGTACATTAGCTACACAGGAAGCTATGCCTTCTCTTGGAGATTATTATGGAAAATTTCTCTATGAATGAAATCGTCAGTTTGTGAAATACCAATTGGAAATCTACAGACGAAATGATGTGTTATAGACCAGATTCAAAATCAACTTGATTTAAAATGCTTCACAAAATCATTATAATTTCGAAGAAGCTAGAATACAAAGTTAAAAATATATTTCTTGAATTCAGACAACTACAATCTAAAATAAATTCCGCTGTTATTTGAACGACTCTTCCCTCAGACTGCTTTGCTACATTCAGTTGTTTGCTATATTCTCACGAAATTCAGTACATTTTGGCAAATGGTTCAGTATACTATTTCAGCTTTAATTGAACCTTGACATAATTAACTCAGTATAATTTTCATGTACAGGAATGTCCAATGTATTTTGTAGATATTCTATTCCAATATAACCGTTCATCGCTTCAGAGTTGCTAAGCAATCGTGATGTCAGAGCGTTTTGTGTACATATTTCTGTGTAGTTATATCTTAATAATCTAATTAAATACATTTAAAATCAAAAATAATATTAAAATTATTACCTTCTTTCTCTTAAAAAATGTTCCAAAATTTTGCAATAGTTTTCAACATTAGTTGAAAAGAAGTTAAGATTATGCAATTAAGATCTGAAGGAGCATCAGTTCAATGTCAAAAATGTTAACTGCTATTGAAATTTATCAAAAGAATGTTCAAATTAAATTGAATCTACCGGCTATAACGTCAATAACTCTAATGTTTGACAGCTGGTTACACTAGTACAATTATCAAGTTTCTTCAACAAAAACGCTGTTTTAGAATATGCTCAAAATATGGAAATGAAGACAATTGTTGAGTAGCCTGAGATGTTTGGAGGGGGAAATATTTGACCTAATCTGTATTCATGCTGGCGTCAAATGTTATAACTTTTATTCTTTCTCACAAAAAATAATATACTGAGACATATTATTTAAATTCTGCTTCATCCAACAGTGATAATAAATTGAAATGGTGAGAAATTTTAATACAACACTAATTGAAATATTATCGCATCATCCAGCTTAACAAGTTACGAAATACAAATGCATGTCGGATTTAACGTAGCCAAAGTTCATGAAATACTGGGTTATTTCATTAGCATTATATATTTATATATTAAAGACTAGCGAATTGAATGTGTTAGCATTTCATAAACGAAATGATGAGGGCACATCTAAAGTAATATTATCCTTTATCGCCTGACACCTGGAGGTTTATTTCCAATAATTTTCTCTTCTCTGAATAACGTGCAATATTAGAAGATCCATTATAATATCAATAGAGTGCAGACACGGACACGCTATCATGAACATTCAATCGATCTCGGTATTCTTCGTTGTAATGACAGCAATGGAAATTTTCATGTTGTGTGTTGTAGTCGAAGATGTGCAGAGATAATGATAATACTTACAATAGTTTACAAACATGGATCAGCTTTCTCCCCCTGTTTTAAAGTCAGTTTTATAATTCCGAGTTAATGTTGGTGGAGCGTGTTGCATTAGCGTTGGTGGTGGCAGCTTGGTTTATAGTAAGATCACATAAGTAATAAATGTGTGTGTTATAATACAATTAGTGATGCTTATTAGATATAGACGGTTCTGATAAATACTAAATGCTTCTTATTGACGCAAGATGACCGATTCTTTGGATAACTGGTTGTTTTGTGTTTGGTTTTTGTAAACGCTTCCGATGAAACAATTCCGTGGACTACTGAGCAATGTACATTGCGTAGTGTGGATTATTAGATAATTTTTAGTACACAAATCTATACACATAATGTGAATAGTACTGCTGAAGTTGGTGAAACAAATATCAACCATGAAATAGCAATAATATCATAAAATACAACCTTATATTTTATTACAGACAGACAGACAGACAGACAAATAGATAGATAGATAGATAGATAGATAGATAGATAGATAGATAGATAGATAGATAGATAGACAGGTAGGCGTGACGCACAGTTTCCAGTAACTGGACCTCTACCTATGACGCCTAACAAATCGGACCGTACAGATCAAAAATTTGTGATCTGCGTAACTGACTACTATGGATTGTAAACAAACCTAACTGCCAGCCTACAGATTAGTCAATTCGGAAACAATCTGTATGCCCCGACGTTGTCTACCTTTGCCTGGTATTTGTAACATCCATTCGGAACCTGTCAGCCAGCTGGAAACGACTGAGCAAGTTTGTGAGGTTTTTACACCCACCTCTCCAATCGGCTAGCCTCACACAGTCCCAGCGTACATCTAAGATGACGTTCTAATCGCACACCAGCAACCCCAGAAAAGCCTTATTCTGGCCGCCCCATTCTGGTCGGTGGTGGCGGTGTCAATGTTGTCAGCAGGATTGTTGGTTTCCTTTGCTGTGGGCAAAAGGTTTTCGGGTGGTTTTTGTCCCCGTACAGGTGACACCTCGATCTTCCATCTACAGCAGCCACGTGAAGCTCTGTGCCATCTGATAGGATTATGAAATCCGGGATGGAAAGTTGGTTGCTCCTCCTTGTTTAACAAATGTATACGTTGTCCTAGCCATTCCTGTTCCTGTATTCTCTGTATCCGCAGAACACTGGTTTTCTCTTACTGTGATGGCAGTGCTGACATTTTTAGCAACATAAAGTTGCTTTCCTACCTCTCTCGTGCAGTGTTGTTGTTGTTGACGTTACTGCTACTGCTGCTGCTACTACTACCGCTAATCCTGTTGCTGCTGCTACTACTGTCACTACTGCAGTTGCTGTTGTCGGTGTTGTTATTGCTGCTGCTGTTACTGACTTTTATAATTTGGCTATTCTGTTATGCGGATAACTGGTTGTTCTTTCCCAGGGACAAACAATCCCGTCTGCCATATTTCTTTATTAAATAGAAATTGAGGGGCATGTTCACTAAACAAGCCCCAATTTAGCCTTTAAGGGCTAGAGATGAGGCAAAACTAATCAGCTCGGTTAGGTCCTCTATATAAATTTGTATAACCGTATTTATAACAACAAACTTACGGAAGCGATGTACAATACGTGTCGGTGGACGAAGAACAATAAAAGCAAAAACAACAACAACAACATCAATAATAATAATCACAATGATAATAATAATAATGATAATAATAATAATGATAATAAATGTTTATTCTTCATATGGGCAATGGATGAGGGAACATAATTATTCACACGGTAAAATTAAATTTACTGAAATATTAACATTCAGTATGTCAGTTGAAGTTAGAGAAGCGTTGATATTAACATGAAAGGTCTTTATCAGTGATACGTTGGCTTTACTCGTATAATTTCCACGCTTAAATATGCATATCGATTTGGCAGATATCTAGTGGCGTAATACGTTCATTATACACACTTTTACTTACGAAGTATACTACTGTCCTAAAGGATTTGCAAATATTCGTTGATTTCCTCGCAGCTATTCATCTTTAATGGTTCACATTGAAGAATTATCACTTAGTCGGATAAACGGCCGTAATCCAATCGTGTCCCATCACGATTTTTTGTTGTTTAGCTAAAAGGTGTAAATGTGGTTCTTAAGAATACTAAGTCCTAAGAGAGTCACGAACGCTTAAATCTAAATGTTTTTAATGCTGTATATGAACACATCCATATTCCGTTGTTGGCGGACATCTTAGTATATTTTAACGTCTCTATTTCATTTGAAAGTAGAAGAAATGTATGAGTTCTTATATAACATTACAACCACAAGTGTATTAATAATTTAGAAAGCTGCAACATTGCATATAATATCAAAACGTCTCTACAAAAATAGTCTTTTCTTCAAATTTCTTTACTGCTTCCTTATGATAAGAATATGTCTGTGAATTTACCACGAAGAATTGCATAACATTGTTTATCGGAATCTATATATGGATTGATTCAATATTTTCAATTTTTGGATATTATCAACAAGCAAAAAAAAGCAACACAACGGGAAGATTCGTTGAGCAGATTTAAATACTTAATACATTTTGCTGATTTGTTTGTCCACTGGATTTGAGTAACTTCCTCCTTTTTTACTACCCTATGCACTTCAACAACCCATGAGCTTTCCTTTCAAGAGCATCTCTAATGCCTTTTTAAAATTCCTATATTCAGGCTCTTGAAATATAAAATTAAGTAATGAAGATACCGAAATAGCTTGAACTTAGAAAACTAAATTACTTGAATTATATATAACTATTATCTGTTTCTAAGGCAAAAGTGATTTCTTTATCAGTACAAAAATTGAGTTAAATAATTAAGCATGAATATATGAATGGTTTCAAATATATGCAAAAAGCCAAATATTTGAGTCAAATATATTCGATTCAAGTATAACTGAATGGTAAAAATGTTCACTTTGCAAATTCTATCGTCCCTGGATCCATCCTTATTACCTGACATCGTGGGCAAATGCATTTTACAAGCTCGCATAGACCTAAACATACCGAGTGAAATTGGGATGACGGAAATAGTTTGAGACGTTCGTCGTATTGAATATACCTGTAATTAAAACGGACAACTTTTTGAATACACATACATAAGAATTAAATTTCAGGCTTGCTCTAAAGCAATATTGGGGTTGTAGTCCATACAGAGAACTTAATTATGTCATTTATTCTTAATTAATTAAGGCGATAGTCTGCCAGAGTCGTTTGTTCATTGACGAGAAGATTCGTTCGCCGATGTAAATACTTAATAAATGTTGCTGATTTGTTTGTCCACTGGGTTTGAGTAACTTCCTCCTTTTTAAATACCCTATGAACTTCAACAACCCATGAGCTTTACTTTCAAGAGCATCTCTAATGCCCATTTTAAAATTCTTATATACCTATATAATTCCTATATTAAAGCTACAAGCAATATATCATGACAAGAAAGGTCAAGATCGCATAATCGCCGCCCTAGAATAATATGGAATTAGTTTGGCGTGAAATATGTTATGTAAATAAACAGCACAATAAACGGTAATATTGCTTTAGAGCAAGCCTAACATTTAATACTTAACTAGCAGTATCGCCCGGCGTTGCTCGGGTTTGTAAGGGAAATAACTATATAAGCATTTTTAGAGAGTTACTTCCCTTATAGATGCCAATTCGGGATTTCTTAGCCATTTCTGTTTTGGTGTCTTCAAGCCATGAAGTCGTTGTTCTAAAAGAACGCTGGTCTCCGTGACAACGCTTTACGACGTTGATTTCCTTACACTCCCTTCCCCACAGCTTCACGAGGGAGGGAAGAAGGGGGAGAAGCAAACAGGTGCAGGTGTGACCATGGATGCCAACTCCGCCGCCATCGACACACGAAAAATTATGCATTAAAATGGAATAAAAAATTGTTAAATTATTTTTAAAATCGTAGACTCATCGTAGACGCGCGCTAATACTCAGACGGACTCGATATGAATCACGACTATAAGATACCCAAATTTGGTTAAACTGCACCGCAAAATGTGGGAGTAGTTAGGAATCTAAATTGAAGGGGACAGACACTCACACAACTACAGTTTTATATGTATAGATATACAATTAATTCGGGTGCCTATAGCGTATTATGTAATTTTCCTAATACAATTATGTTTGTAGCGTAACGTGAATACACATACAACTACATACATTCTGATTCAATGAGAAGACCTTTCCCTATCGAGCAAATTGAACATCATCGAAACGTATAGAGATTTATTTACATTGTTATATCTATAGATTTTAGAACGTCACTAGTAACTTTTAAGGAGAATCTGCCACCGAACGTAAACGAACATAACCACTTACCGCACGATTCAGGTTCGGCAAATCATCGCGCTTTCTCTGGTGCGTTAATGACATTTCTTGACAGATATGCCCACAATACGTTTTATTTCGGAACATCTATTTCCATTGGGGTTTTTCTTCTGTATTTTTTTACAAGCAATACTTCCACAGATTTGGAGGTGTGTTCTTGAGAAGTTGATAGTAGAATAGCTACTTTTAGAAGAGGAAAATGCCATACACATGCAGTTTCAAACGCAGAATGATAATGTTTCATAGACCCTTAAAAGAAAAATTCGTTTGAGTGGTATTCGAACTCAGAGCGAATAGAGTTGAAACAAATACTGCATGATAAACTCGTCAATGAACAAACGACTTTGGCAAACCACCGCCTCAGTAAATTAAGAATAAATGACATAAATAATTAAGTTCTCTGTATGGACTACAACTCCAAATTTGCTTTAGAGCAAGCCTGAAATTTAATTCTTATTTACAATTAATTCGTGTGCCTGTAGTATGTTATGTAATTTCCCTAATACAATTATGTTTGTAACGTAATATTTTGTCCAAATTGAATTTTATACTTTCCATTGTTTAACTTTGAAACCAGCAATACTTGTCACCTTTTTAAGAGATAGGAACATCAGAAAAGTAAGCAACTGAGTTCATTCAAGTGAGAGTCAGAATAGAGTATTCTCCCTGTGATAACTTCATTAGTTTAACTTGCTTCGATGGTTTATTCTGTTAGGTTTCCTATTCATCGGCATTTGAAAGTAAACTTTCAATGTATTTTCACGTTGTTTTGTTACACATATGCATGCGCACGCAAGTATATGCATTCGAATATACACGTATACAGATACAGGTATATTTAATGAACCACTATCGCTTTCCACGATAGGCATGCAATTGTTAGATCCCTAACAACTACTCAGTGAATTAGCATGTAATTGGCTAAGTATTCCTGAGACACGTGTCCGCTTCGCTTCATCAGTATGTGCTATCAGCTCAACACAGTGTTTGACAACACTGAACGTTTGATTTGCAAGTACATTCGATTGGACGGGCTTCCACGATGGACCGACGAGAGGCTTATGTAAGGGAAGATTGTCTAGTGAAACTGCACACGAGAGACAACCACTTGCAAGCTAATTGTCCTTAAACACAAACTACAAGCGGTAACTCAAAAGCTTATCATCCTAAAATAATACAAGAATGTATGGTTAGAACCTGTATGTTTTCATTGAAGCTACAAGCAATATATCGAGACGTGAAAGGTCAAGATTGCAAAATCGCCGCCCTAGAATAATATGGAATCATTTTGGCGTGAAATCTGTAATGTAAATAATCAGCACAATCAACAGCAATATGAACTACAAAATGATCACCGTGCAACCGTCACTCTTGAAACATATAATATTACTAGTGAAACTAGTCGAAGGATTGATGGAAAGTAACAGATTGACAAAACACTCCATCTGACAGTTGGTTATTTGTACTACAAGCTCACCTTGTACATAATCTTTTCAAAAGGTCTTGATACATCGGTCTGATTGACATTTGCAAGGTCAATTCTAGTAGTGAAGATCCAAGAGAGATACAAGGCCCAAAACTACTATTTTGACAAAAAAAAAAACTGTCACATACTAAGACGTGTGACTTGAATTCCTCGAAGTACCTCAATAATTACCAATGATAAACACACACACACACATAGTACACGAGCTCTTTCCAACACGAAGCAGAGCTTTTAAACCATCAGACTAAGCAGCCAGGTAAACATACTTACGATTGTGCGGTGGCGTAGATCTTCTCGTTGTATGCATCTTAAAATAACAATTGATCCTCACGTATGGTAAAGAAATGTGAGTTTATTATACATACGTTTAATGCACCTGGTGATTAACAAAGTAGGATTTTAATCAATAAAGTGCTTGTGAGAATTTTTGCTTGCAATTTGGTAAACCTTGTAGGGCAACTCTGTTTCATTCCATATGGATCAACGTCGCCGTGGCTCAAATACACACACACACACACATATATATCTATATCTATATCTATATCTATCTCTCTCTCTCTCTCTCTCTCTCTATATATATATATATATATATATATATATATATATGATGTTGAATATGGTTTTGAGTGGGAAAGCATTGTTCCTTATGAGATTGCTTCATGTGGTCAGACAATCAATAAAATGTTTTAGAGAGGTGTTTGAGAGAGGCAGTGCAGAGAAAGAAACAGATAAAACATGGATGCTACGCGATAGCAACGCAAACATTCGCGCAACCCTCTGCATTCAAGTGTTTTTGGTAAAGCTCGCGAAAACTTTGTTCCGGATTTCGCCCCACTTTTTTTATTTTATTTCCACTGTAAAAACCCAATCGAAAAGGGAACCGATTTTAGAGGACAAAAGTATCAAACAAAATTATGTATGAGAGGAGTGCATTAATTCTCAAAACGGAAAGCAAAATTGGACGCGCAGAATCCATAAAGAATGGAACAATTTAGTAAGAAATACATGTGACTTAATTATGAGGAAAGCGATACATATATTATGCTTAAAAAAGCTAGTTTCTATTTTGATAAACGTCATGTACTTCGTTTAGCCCACTTCAAAATAGTTGTCCTATTTTCAGATGTACACAAGCTACGAACATTTTTTTTTGGAGGTGACTAGAAGTACATTACGCAATCTTTCTTATTAAAAGAAAGTGTAGAGTGGTTGCTATATTTAGCAAGTCAAACGACATTGTAGAGGTTCCTACATTGCCTCATATAAATTGTGTGTTTATATGTGAGTATATGTATTTTCATAGTGTGTTTATACTTTTGTGCCGTTGTGAAAACAATAACTTATTCACATTAGCGAGTATTCTTTTTTTACGATGTAAAACTACGAAATTTTCTTAAACGCTATTCAATTCGCTGACATTCTTGAATAATCTTTATATATAAAAGTGAAGTTGTGTGTCCCTCTCCTACGATTTAGATTCCTAACTACTCCCACATTTTGCGGTGCAGTTTAACCAAAAGCGGGTATCTTATAGTCGTGATTCATATCGAGCCCTTCTGGGTATTAGCGTGCGTCTACCATGAGTCTACGATTTAAAAAAAAAATTACCATCATTATTTCCCATTTTCAATGCATTTTTTTGCTATTATATAAGGGAAGTAACTCTCTAAAAATGCTTATATAGTTATTTCCCTTACAAACCCGAGCAACGCCGGGCGATACTGCTAGTTATATATATATATATATATATATTACGGAGATATACTTGCATAGCGAGTGACTTGATCTGAGATCGTGTGCTGGAACGAAAACAATTGCAGCGTGGAAGGTGTTTATAAGCCATTTAAAAACATTCAAAACCGTTAGATTCACTCCAACATTTAAATTTAATTTGTCAAAATATTTTCGTCGCTTTGAGACCGCGACCTGTTCACTGACAAAACTTCATGCTGCATATATATATATTAGATGTGACAGCATCCATGTGCAGTGCAATGCAACAAACTTATAGCAAGATACATAGCCGCAAAATTCTTACCTCCTAGATCCAAAACTAGTCAACTTCCAAGCAGCTGTTTTTCCAGATCTTTAATCTTAGACATATACACTACCCAAAATACGTTTAAGACCATGATGAAATTTTTATTCCTTCATTAATTAACAGAACTGTATCAAATTATTTTACTTTTTACAGTTTATATGGACTTTCCTTTTTTTCTTTTTTCGAATGATATACGCATTATTTCTACAATTCGAATAATTTTAATGTGCAATTACTTCAAGTGATTAGAAATTGTCGGCAAAATAAGTTAAAGACCGTACCAAGATTGTGTAAATTAATAAACCAAATAGGTGGTCGTATGGCTGACCTTACTGCACTGTTTTGGTTAATAATCGAGCATTGTTACACATTAATTCACTATAGGAAAGCGTCGTAGTTTCAGTCCAGTCACTAGATCAAAGATGGTGTTGCTCCATCAGCGACACGTGTCCTTCATGCTCATTAACAAGCAATTAGGATGCAGCAAAACGGCTTTTGTTCAAGCATGGAAGCTTTACCAAGCCACTGGCCAATACAAAGATCGGCAAAGAACAGGTGCTCTGAGAAAAACAATAGTGCAGATAGATCGACGAATTCCCAGGCTCTCTGAAGGTAACCGAATGCTAACAGCAGTAGACATTTGCAAGCAAGTATCTCATGAAACTGACATCAGTTTTACACCACAAACTCTCAGATACCACCTAAAAGAATTTGAACAGTTCGGCTGGATGACTCGAAAGAAGCCGGAAATTTCTGAGACGAACTGGCGGAAGTGGATAAAGTTTGCTAAAACCCATATTGAGTGGACGGTCGAAGACTGGTCAGAAGTCCTTTGGAGTAACGAATCCCACTTCTGCAACTTTGAATCAAACAAAAAGACTTATGTTAGACTCCAGCCAACTGAAGGATTCCATCTTAAGTGTGTCGAGAAACGGCGCAAGTGGGAGGTGGGTGTTAATGGTGCGGGCCGCATTCAGCAGCTTAGGTGGTGGTCAAATTGTTAAGGTTAATAGCAGACTGAACAGTGTAGGCTATCTGCAATTAGTAAATGAAAATGTGCTGCCTTATTTGAATAATCAGATGCCACCGGGATCTATTTTCCAGCAAGACAATTGCCCCGTTCATAAGGCTAAGAAAGTTTTGCAAAATTTTGAGCGCAATAATATGGTGGTTATTGAGTGGCCTCCGGAGAACCCCGATTTCAATACGATAGAAAATTTATGGAATTAGGTTTCTAAAAGAGTTCATGCTAAAAAACCCAACAGATTATCCCAATTATATAATTTTATTAACGAAATATGGCAGAACATTCCAAGTGATTTTTGTGCTCTTTGTCGAGTTCCATGTTCCACTGTTATAAGGTCGTAATTGAAAACATTGGCTACGGAACTAGATATTAATAATAAAGTTTTGTTCGTTGATCATTTGTGCAGTAAATTTTCAATTTAAACAAAATAATATTGGTCCGTTCATAAACTTATTTTGCCGACAATTTTTAATCATTTGAATTAATTGCATATTAAAACTATTCAAATTGTAGAAATATATATATAACACCTACATCTTTCGAAACAACAAAATAATTCTACATAAACTGTAAAAAGTAAAATAATTCTATACCGTTTTGTTAAAAATAAATTAATGAGGAATGGAACTGTTATCATCGGTCTGAAACTTATTTTGGCCAGTGTATGTGCTATATCACGTGACCGACCAGTCCATCAGATGTTGTTACACATCGCTGGTCACAATGCGTTCGCATTGTTTTAGCCTTCGAATGACGCCACCCCGCTGGCTAAGCGAGCAGGCCAACAGAAGAAAGAGTGGGAGAAAGAGCGGTGAAAGAGTACAGCAGGGATCACCACCCCCTGCCGGAGTCTCGTGAAGCTTTTAGGTGTTTTCGCTCAATAAACATTCACAACGCCCGGTCTGGGAATCGAAACCGCGATCCTGCGACCGCGAGTCCGCTGCCCTAACCACTAGGCCATTGCGCCTCCACATGTGCTATATAATAATATTAATTCAGTCCACTTGTTATACGGGAGGTCTATGACAGCACATAGTAATTATATGCAATAGGCTAAAGTAATTCGAGTAATACAAGAGTACAGAGTAATTAATTTAAAGGAAGAATCAGAGGATGGTCCAGTGTTTCTAACCGTAGTTTTTGCCGGGAACAACAAAAGAGGAACAAGAGAATATGTAAATCTGCATGTGTTTTTTTGATATTTTTTGATATTTTGCTATGAGAAAAAATGATTATTATACAGACATAATAGGATTTCTTTCATCTTGCTTTTCTAAACTTTACCTTTTATATTTACAATTTAGATAAAAAAAAAAACAGTAGATTTGTAACCATTTTAAATATATATATATATATATATTACAATATGTCCAGGAAACTAGATGGTAAAATGTTTTAATTTTTTCATTTTGTTCCTGTCGAATTTTATCCCTAATTTTGTGGTTATGGAACCTAGCTGTTCTTTCTAGCGTGTTGAATCCTACAAGTGGATTTCTTATGTGTTTAAATGTACATTGTATTTTATGAATAATACATAGACTTTGGACTAAATTTTTACACGTTAGGCTACTGGAAGGGAAAATTTCTATTAATTTCCATTTCCCTTTGATATGATTGAGTATTGTAAGTTTTTGGATAAGTTTCGGATTTTTAAAGGTGGCATTTTTCTATTGCCGGCGAAAGGCTGCGTCTGCGCAGTAGATTTTGAAAAAATTAGGATGTATAAAAAAGAGGCACATAGTTGATCGCCTCGTGTTTTACATATTTAATCTAAGGTGTACCTGTTGAAAAATATTTCACCTTGTGAGTAAATATTATTTATTTGCTAAACTAAAATTATAAACCAATTGGTCCAGGAAACTAAGATGGTAAAAGGTTTTTATTTTTTCAATTCATTCCTGTCGAATTTTGTGGTTATAGAACCTAGCTGTTCTTTCTAGCGTGTTGAATCCCACGAGGGGATTCCTTATGTGTTTAAATGTACACTGTACTTTATATTACAATATGTATATAATGGAGAAATTGTACAAAATGTATAAATGCATGATTAGTAAAGCACCTGCACAGTTTCGATTACCTGTTTTTATCCGTAGATTTACTGCAGAAATTCCCTAGTGGTTGTTGGGGTAACTGTATTAATATAGTGGTCTGTAAACCAATTCAAGAAACCTCTAGTGAGACTTTATACTGATGTACCTGAAGAGGCCCAGAATTGATCGAAACGTGTTTCACATTCCATCTTTCATTTCATTAATACTATCTCTCTCTCTCTATCTATCTATCTCTCTCTATCTATCTATCTCTCTCTCTTTTACTTGTTTCAGGCATTTGCTTGCGGCTATGCTGGAGCACCGCCTTTAGTCGAGCAAATCGACCCCAGGACTTATTCTTTGTAAGCCCAGGACTTATTCTATCGGTCTCTTTTGCCGAACCGCAAAGTGATGGGGTCGTAAACACAACAGCATCGGTTGTCAAGCAATGCTAGGGGGACAAACACATAAACACACATATATATATACATATAAACGACAGGCTTCATTCAGTTTCCGTCTACCAAATCCACTCACAAGGCATTGGTCGGCCCGGGGCTATAGTAGAAGACACTTGCCCAAGATGCCACGCAGTGGGACTGAACCTGGAACCATGTGGTTGGTTAGCAAGCTACTTACCACACAGCCACTCCTGCGCCTTATATATATATTGGTAAAAATGGTAAAACAACGAAAGAAAGAGACCTCGATATTATGTAAATAGAGGAATCTATCTGTAAATGTAATATGCGACAATTATTCGGTCGCCATGATGGCCGGATAACTGAAAAGATGGCGGCGTGGATTGCCCCCTCGGCATCCGAAACTCGGAGTTTTAACATGGCTACCAAATAAGTGTCACATATTACATTTATATATATATATATATATATATATATATATTATATATATATATCTTGTATTAAAAGTTTCACCAAAAATTAGAAAATTATTCCCAGTTGCTACAGATATAAAAGTTGATAGAAACTCTAGTTGCTTAATTTGCCGGGAAGTTTCATAACACCACACTTTCGGACACTCGTGTTTTCCAGTTACCAATGTAACTGAGAGGTGAACTTTTCCCATATATGAAGCGTTTATAAAATATAATAGCAATCAAAACAGTAGCATCGATACAATTGCCTGTTCCTTTTACAAAATGCAA
>NC_043005.1:8297519-8310019 GCF_006345805.1 Octopus sinensis | reverse complement strand
ATAAATATGTTTAATATTTTTAAATGATATAATGGAAAAACTTTTAATTTTGTTGATGACTATCAACACATGTATAAATTTATTCGCGAAAGCATGTATTCTTTATCATTTAAATCCAATTCCCTCTCAATGTAGTGTTTCTAATTTTCTGAATTTCATTCAGACTATCTCGTATAATTTTCTTTAGATACTGTACATATTGTAATGTAAACAGGATTACAGGAAGCACTGTTAAAATCAGTCTAATTTGAAAGTTTGTCCGTGTTGAAAATTCAATTGTTGTCCTAAAATTTGAAATCGCTTCTCACAGATAGCTGTCCCCAACTTTTAAGTGTTGTTTTTTGCTGTTAAATATATATCGCCATTTGTTATTTCATTTTGGTTGCTTTTTAAATATCATGATATGATGATGATACTGATGATGATGAGGACGACGACGACGACGATGATCACTATGATAACGACAACGATGAGGATAATGATGTAGTTACCTTGATAGCGGCTCTAGAACACCAGTGATGGTCTCAGAATCGGTATATTTTTGGAAAAATATATTTTGTTGGTTCTAGGATTTGGAGATATGTTATCATGTTCAATCAAAATATGCTATTTTATTTTAACTTCTTCCCCTCATGTGCTTTGCACCCCACTTTTCTTTTCGTTGCCCACTAGCATTGATGTTTGACAACCCTTCAATATTCATTTCATTTTAAACTATACCTCTCTATAATTACCCCTCCGCAAGGTAAAGAACTATCCTCATCTTATATTTGCTACTATCCCTTATTTTCCCAACTCAGATGTTTTTACATACCGGGTTGTTCCACGTGAAACTGACCAGTCATTTGATACATTTCTATTAACCAATCTTACCTTGCCCTTCAGAATCACACCAAATCAGTATTATTTCTCACCATTTTAATGCACTCAGACTAATTCTTTAATTATCATGAATTTTGTGAATGTCATCATCTACGCAAATATTTCTATAGTACTAAGTAATTTGTATTGAATAAAAAATTTTATTCTCCCACTGATTTTAAATGGATAATTACAATACATATGTGTGTATGTATACACGTATTTACCCTTATGATTTACACAATAAAATTTCCTAATTCTTGGACTAATAATACGCAGTTTTAAAATTTATTATTTGTTGCTGGCTATGTGAATTTGCTTACACGCTTGATTTAAATCCATAATGTATAAGGATGCGTGGAGGCGCAATGGCCCAGTGGTTAGGGCAGCGGACTCGCAGTCGGAGAATCGCGGTTTCGATTCCCAGATCAGGCGTTGTGAGTGTTTATTGAGCGAGAAAACCTAAAGCTCCACGAGGCTCCGGCAGGGGGTGGTGGCGAACCCTGCTGTACTCTTTCGCCACAACTTTCTCTCACTCTTTCTTCTGTTGGCCTGCTCGCTTAGCCAGCGGGGTGGCGTCACTTGAAGGCTAAAACAATGCGAAGTGCATTGTGACCAGCGATGTGTAGCAACATCTGATAGCCTGGTCGGTCACGGTGATCACGGTGATAAGGATGCGTGTTAAGCTACAAAATTATGCATTATTTTAGCGACCTAATGATGAACTACGAATGACAAATTAATTTAGTTGCTCGTTAATAGGGAAACTTGAGTATGGGATTAACTAAAAATAACAATTCCTCTCATTCTAGTGCCATTATCGGCGTGCTCTTAGAATTATTTTTTCGTGGTTTGGGTTTAACAGCCCTTTTAGCATGCAAGAGGTCCTGTCACGGGTTGTCTTCTTTTGTATAAATCAGTATACACTCTTATATATGTATAGATAAATATATTTGCGCATGTGTGTGTGTGTACAAATATACATTTATATGTGTGTCTGTATAGATCATCACACACTCTCTCTCTCTTTCTCTCTGTATATATATATATATATATATATATATATATATATATATATATATATTTATAAGTATATTCTTTTATTCTTTTACTTGTTTCAGTCATTTGACTGGGCCCATGCAGGGGCACCGCCTTTTAGTCGAAGAAATTGACTCCTGGGCTTATCTATGTATGTCCGGTACTTGTTCTATCGATTCTTCTGCCGAATTACTAAGTTACGGGGACGTAAACACACCAACATAGGTTGTCAAGTGATGGTGGGGGACAAACACAAACATAAAGACACTCATGTACATATATATACATATATATACGATGGGATTCTTTCAGTTTCCATCTACCATATCCACTCACGAGGCTTTGGTCAGCCCATGGTGCTGCACAGTGGGACTGAACCCGGAACCACGTGGTTGGGAAACGAGCTTCTTACCACACTGCCAACATTATATTAATACGTATGAATATTATGCATATATATGTTATATATATTATTTGTGTGTATGTAAGAATAGTGAATTTGTACTCTTCAACAGCTTAATCTAACCACAGTGGCTCCCAAACTTTCACTCAGGGCGCACATTACAAGAGGTTAAAATATTATATAAATTCTAAAATTTATTCAAAATGGGTTTTATACATATTAGCATAGTATAAACTATAAAGAGATATAGATATAATTAAAAATACAGAAAAATTGCACGTACTTGCTCTTTATTCAATATATGAAGCAAAATTATCAATGGGAAACACGCGCTTCATTTTTTTTGGTAGGATCGTTCTTTTGGGTGGGGGATGTATTTGAGAAAGACAAACCCTCGTTTCTTCTATCCCAGCTCACATAAATATGATGTGGAAAACTGGATCAAAACGGATAAAGCACTTTTTTTTTTGCTACTGAGGGGTAATCCAAAGAGTATCAATAGGTAACTCAGCAAAGCATACTTGATTTTAAGTCCGTGATCATTGGATATTAATGTCAATACCTCTTCTTCAAATATTTTGAGACCAGTATTAGATGGAAATTTATGAAGGGGTTTCGAACTCAACCATACTCTTCTGCGTTCAATGACGGAAGATAAAAGTTTATTTTTTCTTCCAGATTTGTCAAATTTTCAAATATAATAGGAGTCATTTCTTTTATGCAGTTGCTACGTTTTATGGGAAACATTTCGAAGTTAGCACCTTCAGCTCGATTTTTCCAAATTACAACATACTTTTTTAATGAAACCATCTTATCTGTCGAAATGAGAATGCATTCATTTCTACTTTGTATACTTGCGTTGACGCTGTTAAGTTGTGCAAATATCTCTGTTAAATAATCCAGCTTAGAAACATTCTAAAATTCACATTCTGGATATTCCAAGAAGTATTTATCTTTTTCTTCTTTAAAAATGCATGCAGTTCCTTCCGGGGTTCATATAAGCAACGTAGCACCTTACCTTTTGAGAGCCATCTCACTTTTGTGTGTAAAAGTAAATGCTTGTGCTGCGGATCGATATCGACATAAATTTGTTCAAATAAGCGACACTTCAACGGCCTACTTTTAATAAAATTAACCATTTCAACAACTTGGTATAATACTTGCTTTTACTCAACTGGTAAAAGCAGATCAACTATCGATATGATATTCTCCATACGCCAACTTCAGGAGAAGTCCAGAGAGCAGAAAATGCCATTATATATGGCCTTCATTGATCTAACAAAGGCTTTTGACTCGGTAAGCAGAACAGGCCTCTTCCTCCTGCTCCAAAAAATCGGATGTCCACCAAAGCTGCTGAGGATCATCAAGTCTTTCCATGATGACATGCAAGGCACCATACAGCACAACGGTTCAACATCAGCCGCCTTCCAAATAAAAAACGGGGTAAAGCAAGGCTGTGTCCTCGCTCCTACATTGTTTGGCATCTTCTTCTCATTCTTGCCGTCACATGCCTTTCAGACATCAGATGATGGAGTGTTTCTGCACAGTAGAAGTGACGGGAAACTGTTCAATCTCTCGCGCCTGCGTGCCAAGACCAAAATCAGAAACGTCTTGATCAAGGAGATGTTATTTGCTGATGATGCCGCTCTGGTAACACACACACAGAAGAAGCCCTCCAAAGGCTCATTAACTGTTTTGAGCAAGCATGTAACGACTTTGGCTTAGCTATCAGCCTTAAGAAGACCAACATCATGGGCCAGGCTACATCGGACATCCCAAACATACATATTGGAGACCACAGATTACAAGAGGTGGAGAAGTTTACCTATCTGGGCTCTACCGTCACCTACAACCTATCCCTTGACGCTGAGCTCAATATACGCATTGGCAAGGCAGCTGCTGCAATGGCCCAACTCTCCAAACGGGCTTGGGACAACAATAAGCTGACCAAGACCACAAAAATGAAGATCTACCAGGCATGTGTACTCAGCACTCTACTGTATGGAAGCGAGACCTGGACGCTATACACACGCCAAGAGCGTCGCCTAAACATCTTTAACCTGCGCTGCCTCCGAAAAATCCTCCACATCAAATGGCCGAATAATATCCCCAACAAAGATGTCCTCAGGCAAGCAGGAATACCAAGCATGTTTGCACTCCTCACACAAAGACGTATGAGATGGCTTGGGCATGTTAGCCGTATGAAAGATGGCAGAATCCCCCAAGGACATACTCTACGGAGAGCTTGCTAGGGGTACTAGGTCTGTGGGTAGACCGATCTTACGTTACAAGGATGTTTGCAAAAGGGATATGAAGGCCTGCAACATCAACATTAGCGGTTGGGAGGCAGTCGCCGGCAACCGTGGAGAATGGCGACGTACAGTAAAAGAGGGTATACAGAGGAGTGACAGAAAGAGAGAGGAGAAATGGAAAGAAAGGAAGAGACATAAACAAGAGACCATGGCACTACAACCAGCCAGGAACAGTCTTCGCTACATTTGCAGTACCTGCCAGAGGGAGTGTTTGTCCAGGATAGGACTACACAGCCACAGCAAGAAATGTAACAGGAAATAAAATATAACAGACCTAGAATATAACTAGACCTAGAAAAAAGAATGCGCAACTCCATTGTCTCCCGAGACAGAAAGGATGCCAATACAAATACAATACTCAACTGGTATTGTTTTTGAAACTAGTATCTTCCTATGTAGGAATCAATGAGTACGTATAACATTAGGATTTTGCTGTTGTACGAGCGATGCAAACCCTTTAATAGAGCCTGTCATTGATGGTGCTCCATCGATTCATATTCCAACACTTGAATTCCGGAATAATTTCTATTTTTCGAAGTAAGTAGATAAAATGTCAAAAATATCTTGACCTCTTGTAGTGAGTGGCATTTATTTGCATCAAAAGAACTGATTTATGATTTGGTTGCCATCAATAAAGCGAATAAATGTAAGTAATTGTGCTTTGTTACTAATGTCAGTTTAATCTACAACCCGTAGAGCAAATTCTGAGTTCTGAAGTTTGTTCTGTACATTTTCCTCTTCTCCTATGGTTTGTATTGTTTGAAAGCGGAATCTTGCTTATTTCTTGCTCAGCTTCATCACCTAAGATGGCTTTAACCATTTTCTACAAGCGGATAAGATAATCGACTCGGCTAAAATCTGCGATTTCCTTTGTAGTGCAATTATTTCGGTTATCTGAATAGACGCAATTTGTGCCTTTTCAGAAGCGTTCATCCTTTTTTCGAAATAGTTTCTTTGTTTAGATTGCTGTTCTAGCAGGCTTTGGAAATAATTCAGATCTTTCCATTCAGGATGTGAGTGTTTAGTTGCCTTCGTTAGGCATCACCTTCTCCACAAACACACAGCAGAACAGGTTGATGCTCGTTGCCATTCCAATGACACCCAAACTTTAAATAGCTATTGCAATATTTACGATTGGGTCGAGCTTTCACACTTTTATCACTATGCCTATTTGCTTTTGACGAACGTTCACTTTCAGATTCATAATCGTCATGGTTGTTTTCTCTAAATAAACTTCTCCATTTTATAGGTAATTTAGTCTGTTAATATGAATTGTCTCGCACAAAGAGCACGGATTACTAACAGAGTCAAACTGAGACTGAGACGAGTGGTTAGTGAGCTGTGAAAAATGGCAGCGTGTCACATATTATCGGACTCTTTTGAGAAGTCTTTCAAAATTAATTGAAAATAGGAAAGTTCCCGCCACTGTGTGAATGAAAAAAAAATTGAAATACAGCCGCCGCTAAATGTGAGGGCGTATTAAAAGATTTATTTCAACATCGTATATTTTAGTTCCATAGTTTATTTTTCACATATATTATTGAAATGAAAATTGCTGAGGCTACGACCGAAATAAACGGAAACATATTGGTGCACTGAATATGTAAATAAGACGTCAATTTCGAGGATAGATTGATGCTAATTGAGTTCTTATCCTTATGAAATTTCAGATTCATAATTGAATTGAATGACACAACCATTTAGTATTTAGTTTTTTGCCACTTTCACATTTATCTATGAACTTTCTAGTTAATTTCGGTTTGTATAATTTTCCTTTTTCGAGGCGCACCTAATTACATCTCGCGGCGCACGGTTTGAGAACCGCTGGTATAATACATGAGATTAATGTAAAATTGTTTTGTATTACAACTAACATAAAAGCAAGCAGGAGTGGTTATGTGATAAGAAGCTTCCTTCCAAACCACATCGTTCCTTGATCAGTCCCACTGTGTGGCACCTTGAGCAAATGTCTTCTACTATAGCGTGGGGCCGACCAAAGCCTTTTGAGTGGAGTTGGTAGACGGAAACTGAAACAAGCCCGTCGTGTGTGTGTGTGTTCGTGTATTTGTGTATCTGTGTTTGTCCCCCACAATCACTTGAAAACTGACCTTGGTGTTTACGGTGTTCCAGCATGGCCGCAGTTAAATGACTGATACAGGTTAAAGGATAAAAGAAAGAAGAATGTGTGTGCGCGCGCGTGTATGTGTGTGTGTGTGTGTGTGTGTGTGTGTGTGTGTGTGTGTGTGTGTGTGTGTGTGTTGAAATTAGGGTGCTGAGTTAATTGTAAAACATTGGGAATGAATGTACATAAAGAGAGACACTTCACAAAAAGCTGAAAGAATGCTATATCTAGAGAGGTAGAGAGAGAATAAGAGAGAGCAACAGAGATTGATGCATGATCAATATTGTGATTTCGCTCATCTTCTGACAGAAACTGACAAAATGATTATGCATGAGTACTCGACATCATATGAATCGGCTACTAAGTCAATGACTGTATTAATGTGCTATACGTATCGCTGACCCCGTAAGCCGTGGTATTTGATACGTTCTTTTGCATGTCATGACCTTAGATTCTATAGCTTGTAAAGTATGATACGATACCAGAAATCGATATCAAATTCTCTAAGTTTACTTCCATACCTCATGGACGCATAATAAATAATTTTGTAGAATATTTATACACAGTTTTAGTATAGTTTTCGTAATTTTTATACGAGGCGGATTTAAAGCAACGGCTTAGAAATATGGACATTTTGTTAAACTCATACACGCACACACAAACATCCGCCCCACAAACCATATATGATACAAATAAGATAATGTTTTTTTCGAACGCAGAGTTGTTGTTAGAACAGCAGAAATACTGACTAAATTACCAATGCAAGGAGGAAGACTTCGCCAATAACCAGCCGTGGGACATTTCGACGCTTCTAATAAAATAAAATATTAGTTTCTTTACATTTATACACGCGCACACACACACATATAAACACACACACACACTCACTCACACACACACACACACACACACACACACACACACATATATATATATATATTATACTCACTCCTCTTTCTGTAAATTATTGAAGCAAATGCTGCGGTTCAACAATAACATCGCTTTTCGACTTAGTCACGTTGCTTTTCAATGCACTTCTCCCAGCAGTCCATAAGCTTACTTATTCCATGAGAGAAGGAGGTCTTTTGGCTGCTCGTGAGGCCATTCATACAGGGAGTCCTACAGGAGCGAGACCTGGACTGAATGAGGGAGTCACAGCAAATTTTTCAATGGTTTCAACGGTGTGGGTGCTGTATGTAGGCGTGCATTGCCGTCCAACTAAAATACTTACTTTCACAACAGACCTCGGCTTTTGTGCTCGAATTGCTGGTTCTAGTTGGCCAACATTGATGACTGTAGCCTACTTTTACAAGTAACATTCCAGTACACTATGTTTGCTTCGTACAAATTGGTTAGAATCTTTAATTCTGCGGAAAGTTAAGTCTTCAATCCCTTTTTTGCTGGAAATCCCAGGTTTTTCCGCTCCATACTCTGCCTTTTGGATTCTGGCTCAACGTGATGGACTCAGGTCTTATGTCCTGTGAATATTCTTTTCTATTCTAGGCATAGTGAGCGTAACTAAGCAGACAGTAGTCTATAGACCGTTGTCCACGGCAACGAAAACAATTGAAATAGCTACTGTGGAAGCTATAGAAGGGTGTTTGGAGGAGATAAAGAACATTACAATATGTTATACCAGAGGGAAAATATACGGCACAATGGAGGTAAGGTTCAATAGAGAGTAAGAAGCGATAGACCACGGCACTGTGGCGCTAAGAACACCAGAATGTGTACTTCTGCCAACTTACTTTGGCAAACGTGTGGCCAGGGTAAGGATAAGTAGAGTAGTCCATCCATCTCGAATATTTAACACAAATACATGCTTTAGTCCAATTACTTCTCTTATTAAAGTACTACTTATGTAATTATTGTCAGTTATCTAACGAAACTATTAGAAAGATAACAAGAATTCTGATTAACAGTAGCCTTTAGAAATACGTGAAGTTACAATATACTGTTTAAACACATTGTACACAGTGGCTGTATGGTAGGTAGCTTGCTAACCAACCACATGGTTCCGGGTTCAGTCCCACTGCGTGGCATCTTGGGCAAGTGTCTTCTGCTATAGCCCCGGGCCGACCAGTGCCTTGTGAGTGGATTTGGTAGACGGAAACTGAAAGAAGCCTGTCGTATATATGTATATATATATATATATACATATGTATGTCGGTGTGTTTGTGTGTCTGTGTTTGTCTCCCTAGCATTGCTTGACAACAGATGCTGGTGTGTTTACGTCGCCGTCACTTAGCGGTTCAGCAAAACCGTCACTTAGCGGTTCGGCAAAAGAGACCGATAGAATAAGTACTGGGCTTACAAAGAATAAGTCCCGGAGTCGATTTGCACGACTAAAGGCGGTGCTCCAGCATGGCCGCAGTCAAATGACTGAAGCAAGTAAAAGAGTAAAAGAGTAAAGAGTAAAAGAGAGTAACGGTTCCCTTCCTATAATGCTAAGAAAAGCTGAACACATCCGAACAAGCAATGATGACATTGAAACCGGCATTGATATAGAATAAACAATATTTCTCCGTATTAAACTCGTACGACGCATTTTCAACACAGGAGTAACTGAAGAAGGATTTCTGACTTAGAAAAAGAGACTTATAGGTCTTTTAGAGGAACTGATATATATCGCTTTCTGTATGTATACTTCTACATCTAGTTTGAGCAATTGTGAATTCTGCTCTCACCAAGGGTCAGCACCTTTCGTACTGTGTATAATTTTGATGATGGAAAAACTGAAGAGACGTGGCTGGTGGCAGCCATTAGGTATAATATGACGGAGAAAGCAAACATTTTAAAAGTAGAGAGAACGAAAGAGGAAAACTGCTGTGGATATGGTCTTGAGGTGGCGGAAGAGGTGATACTGCTGGAGGAAGTGAGATTAAGAGTAGTGGTGAAGGGAAGACCTCCAACCTGTTACCAGTGTCAAGTAAGGGGACACATGAGAGCAAGGTGTCCCCAGAATGACGAGAAAGGTGAACAGGAACAGCAGCAACAGGGTAACGAGCAGGAGAAAAATGCTGAAGTGGTAACCCCAGTGTGTGAGAAGTTTTTAAAGAGGGTGGATGAGAAGTATAAGGTGGTAAATAGGAAAATGTAAAGGAAGGAAAACGTGGACTCACCACCAAAGTGTTCACTAAAGAAAAGGAAAGAAAATAAACAGGAAGAGACAGAGAAGCTTCTAACAATATCAACAAGGGAAACCAACGTAGAAACCCAGGTGGAAAAACAGGAACAAGTAACAAAAAAAAAAGAAATGGCATATGGTGACATATTCGAAACTCACGGAAATTGAAAAGAAAATAACGAAAACGAAATCGGTATTGAGAGTGAAGTTAACAGCAGCAGAATGTTATCCAGAGAACACCAAGGCGATTGTAATTGAAGAAGAGAGATGTGCAAGTTTGAGAGAATTATTTGGAAATAAGATAAACCCAGCAGAAGTTCTGGTGGCGATGAAGTCGTTGAAGGCGTCTTTGGCATCGTCTTGGTTTTTGAAGCATTTCTCATGCAGGAACTTGTCAAGAAGCCTGAAAAAGTGATAGTCGGTAGGCGAGAGGTCTGATGAGTATGGCGGATGAGGCAGAGTTTCGTACTCCAATTCGTTCAACTTCTGCAGGGTCAATTGGGCGACGTGCGGTCGAGCGTTGTCCTGGAGAAGAATTGGTCTTTTTCTATTGACCAATGCTGGCTGTTGTTGTCGAAGTTTCTTATGCATTTTATCCATTTGCTGACAGTACTTCTTCACCGCAATGGTTTCGCCAGGATCCTAAAAGCTGTGATAGATGAGACCGGCGGCAGACCACCAATCAGTCACCATGACCTTCTTTTGGTGCAACTTTGGCTTCGGGAAATGCTGTGGAGCTTCGGCATCCAGCCACTGAGCTGCGCGTTGTCGTTCTTGTTGCGTAAAAAAAATGGAAGACGACACTTCAAAATGGTGTTCTTTTTTAGTTTTCGTTCAATTCGTGCGGCACCCATTTCTCAAGTATTTTTGTTTTTCCAATATCTTTCAAGTGGTTGAAAATTGTCGCATACGTTACGTCTAATTCAGAAGCAAGCCCTCGAACAGTTGTGTGTGGATTGGCTTGGACTAGGGCTTATCATCTTCAAGGCTCTCCTCACCGCTAAGAAATTTCTTGAACCACCATTATGCTGTACATTAGTTGTTCCTGGACCACTTATCGTTGATATCGCGAGCTGTTTCAGCAGCTTAACTTTCTGAGACAAGACATTCTGTTCGGTTTATTGAAATTAAGGACGGTTTCTAAATATTGAGAATGGAGAATATTTCCAAAGAAATATAGGCTTGGCATAGTTACAACAAAACTGCGACTGCAGAAGCTCAATTAATGCAGAAATTCAACTAACAAAATACCTACACAAAACCCACATACATATAAACATACAAAGAAACACCATTGGTTGGTTGGCATCCTCTCTGTCTCGGGAGACAATGGAGTTGCGCATAAAGCAGTCTAGTCCGGCTTTTACATTTCATGTCCTGATACATTTCCTGCTGTGGCTGTGTAGTCCTATCCTGGACAAACACTCCCTCTGGCAGGTACCGCAAATGTAGCGAAGACTGTTCCTGGCTGGTTGTAATGCCATAGTCTCTTGTTGACGTCTCTTCTTTTCTTTCCATTTCTCCTCTCTCTCTCTCCATTACACGAACACATAATTGTACACGTAGGCATGCATATAAATGTATGCGTATATATGTATATATCATTAATCACTTTGTCAATGATACAAGAGATTCATGTTGCTTTGTTGTAACATTTTTTCTTGAGAATATAATAGAGATGTAACTTTCGTCGTTCGGTGAATTTTCGTCAAGAAACATGATTTTATAATGACAATATTCATCTGGAGGCGTTATTGTTAGGTGACTAACCTACTGTAATTCTGGTTTGACGTGTGATCAGTTGTGTGATGTCAATTAATGATATAACACCATATATATCTAATAGTAGGTCAACGCTTGGAAGGAATCAACGTTTATTTGAAGGTTATTCTCGCATACAATTCCGAACGAAAAATGGAGCAGTCTAAAACAACTGTAAACTCATGCACATCCCTTCTAATTTTCGTGTTCGTGAACGTAAGATAGTTACTGAGACAATTTCATATACTATCAATAGGCATTTACACATATAAGGCTATGACCGCCCTTCCTACATGGGAAAGATAATGATTTGAAACTATCGATATTGACATTTTCAATAACTCAGTAACATTGAGCAGATATTATGTTCATCTCACTAAGTTCTTGTAGCATCCTATTCAGAAAGTCAAATGCATGACTGTATTGTATAACGGTTCGTGTTCAGTTTGGGGAAGAGGCAAAACAGATATTTTTCTCGTCTTACCAAGAAAATTTTATTCTAGTAATAGTGGAATATTGTGTTATGAGATCCAATTGCTTTTTGATATAATTTATATTTAGCCCATTCATGTTCACTTTGTCCACAAAGAAAACGAGGGACGTTTCTTTTTAAAATTCAGGTTACTTATTTCTATAAACTTGTGTTTTGTAATTTGGTATTGGAGAGGTAAAGGAGCTTAAGAAAAGGAAAAGAAGAGGAAACGTGTAGTAGTGAAAAGACATCATGTAGAATGTGTTTTTGTTTTCTTTTTGCATTCTATATCCTGCTAACGTTAAATAATATGTACTGGTGAGGCGGTGAGCTGGCAGAAACGTTAGCACACCGGGCGAAATGCGTAACCGTATTTCATTTGTCGTTACGTTCCGAGTTCAAAT
>NC_043005.1:8252519-8292519 GCF_006345805.1 Octopus sinensis | reverse complement strand
CCTTGGGCAGAGCCTTGTGAGTGGATTTAGCAGACGGAAACTGAAGAAAAGCTTGTCGTATATATGTATGTATATATATATATATATATGTGTGTGTGTGTCTGTGTGTGTGTGTGTGTGTGTGTGTGTGTGTGCGCGCGCGCATGTGTTTGTGTATCTGCGCTTGTCACCCCAACATCACTTGACAACCGATGCTGGTATGTTTACGGCCACGTGACATAGCAGTTCGGCAAAAGCGAATGATAGAATAAGTACTAGGCTTACAAAGAATAAATCCTAGGGTCGATTTACTCGACTAAATGCGGGGCTCCAGCATGGCCGCAATCAAATTACTGAAACAAATGAATTAATAAAAGAATAAAAGAATATCAATGTTGAGCAATATACGAATGCACACTGATAATTTTCCAAATTAAAAACGTGGTGGTTGACAGACCAACGGCATTATCGAATCTTGACTACAACCATTTTGAGTTCGAGTCATGATGAGAGCAGCATGACTTTCGCCTTTGTGGGCTTCAAAAAATAAAGTACAGCAGAAGCACGCGGTTCGATTTAAATTATTGCATCCTTTCCATAAATATGCAGTTTGTGCCAACTAGAATTCAATGCCTTTCAGTACCGAAGAAAGAGACGGGTAGATAGATAGATAGAGAGAGAGAGAGAGAGAGAGAGAAATAGATAGATAGATAGATATATAGATAGATAGATAGATAGATAGATAGATAGATAGATAGATAGATAGATAGATAGATTGATAGATAGATATATAGACAGATAGATAGATAGATATGTTTCTTTATTAGCCACACAGGGCTGCACACAGATAAAACAAATTAAAAGGTAGAGCTTTTCTTTTGAAGGTTTAAAAAAAAAAAAAGGAAGGGGGAGTTTCGATCAAAAGGGATCGTAAAGGAGAGAAAGAGGACAAAAAAAGGGGGAGAGGAAAAAAAAAATTGATCAATATGGATCGTTATCACAGAAATGTCAATATGAAGTGTAAAGGGGAGGACAGGTGAGGTTTACCCGTGGAAAGAAAAGCGTACGGAAAAGACCACGATAACCTCGGTCAATGGAGTCACATGTTATATTTCTTTTTTTTTTTTTTTTGCGAATAAGCAACTCTCTGTTTTCAATTTCTGGGTTCATAGGATCATGCTCAAGGTGGCTTCATCATTCATACGTGCCATTCTTGCTACATTCACCCATCTTTTTTTAAAACATTCGCTAGAAAAAACTTGCCTCTCTACTCTCACTTTCCTTTTCAAATGGTACTTGAAGAAGTTGATGAGAGATTGATCAGAGAGGAAAATGTTTGTCTCCAATCCTTTCAGACGCGTCCACCAGATACATTCTTTCGCCATAGCCACAAGGATGATGAAAATAGCTCTTCCTTCCCGTTTGAAGGAAGGAGGCGTGACAATATTGACGATAGACTCAGCTGATAAACCGACTCGTCCCACACGTGACAGCAGTTGTTCGACATAAGCCCACAGGTCGGAAATTGTTGGACACTGCACGAGTGCGTGCAGAACGGTTTCGTCGCTCTGACCGCATCTCGGTCAGGTCGGCCCCGTGTTTCTCGAGCCGTGTCTGTAGAGCTTATCCCGAACGGGTAGCGCTTCTCGGTAGCACTGCCAGGCCAGGGATCTCTGGAAGTTGTCCATGGGCCCTGGCCCGAAAGTCGTCCTGAACAGGCGGGTCAGGTACTCCTCGTCGACGTCCAGGTTCGCCCCGAGCTCGTCGTCGTACCTCCCCTCCACTAAACCTATAGAATGCTTTGGTTGTGTTGAAGTCACTCAAGGTCGACCCAGGACGGCAGAGTTGCTTGAGAGCAACGCGACACTCGCGGTGCCATTCGCCCTTCCTCGGCCTCTTTTTGATCCACGACTGCAGTTCGGTCATGGAGACGAGCTGCGGGAAAGCGTGCCTCACAAACGGCGACCACACCTGTTCACCGTCGTCTACATAGAGCCAGAGATGTCGCAGTCTCAGCGCGTGTCTGCGCATCATCAACCACGGCATGCCCAGCCCTCCTTTTAACGGGTGTTGACAGCAAATGGATCGCCTGACCATCGGGACGCATCCTTTCCACAAGAAGCGAAAGAGAATGCGTTGTAGTTTGGTGATGGTAGGGTCGGGACAAGGTACGACGGTCAGGCGGTAGTAGATGACGGACGCGATGTACGTGTTCGTCACCTCCGCCCGACCTTTTAGGGACAGTTTCCTCTCGGCCCATTGCCGGGCGAGAGTGACCACCCTACTCGTTATCTCGTTCCAGTTCTTCTCCACTTGGAGGTTCGGACCAAACCAGACCCCGAGCAACTCAACCGGGCCGTCGGTCCAGCGTCCCACGACGGAGGCGCTGGTGGACGGCATGGGCTTGCTTCTCCAGGTGCCTAGTCGCAAGCCCACTGACTTTTCCCGGTTGATTTTCGCTCCTGTCACCGCTTCGTAGTTTTTCAGTGTCTCGCCGACCTGCTCGATGTGCTCGTGGCTAGACACTATGACGGTGACGTCGTCCGCGTATGCAGACACGCTCGTCCCGCATCCCAGTTCTCGCGGGATGCCTCTCAAGGTTGCCAGCTTCCGCAATAATGGCTCGAGAGTCAATACGTATAGAAGCGACGAGAGGGGGCATCCCTGACGGACCGAACGTGCGATGTCGAAGGGTCTCGATAGATGTCCATTCACGCGAATTACCGAACGGATGCCTCTGTACAAAGCGGCTATCCAGCCGGGGAAGACGGGATCGAAGCCAGCCGCTCCGAGGACCGCCTCCAAGTATCGATGGTCCACCCTATCGAAAGCTTTCGATTGATCCAAATTGATCAGCGCCCCACCCATGCCAGGTTCGTTAACTACCCTGTCTATGATGTAGCGCATCAGGTGGAGGTTGTCATGGATGGTCCGGCCTGGCACGGCGCATGTTTGCGCCTTGTCGACCAGTTTCTCGATGACAAGCGCCAACCTCTTGGCTAGCACCTTGGCCAACATTTTCAAGTCTGCATTAAGCAGAGTGATGGGCCTAAAGTTATCTATTACATTTCCCTTGTTTAGATCTTTCTTCAGCAGTGTTACGGCTCCTCGGCTCACAAAACCAGGAATGCTCCCGTTTTGCTGCCAGTTGCAGTACACCGCCGCCAAGAGATCTCCAAACAAGTCTGGCATACAATTGTAAAGCTCGTAGGGTAGACCATCCAACCCGGTGATTTGTCCCTCGAGCATTCTGCTATCGCTTCCTGCACTTCCGCCGCCGTGATGGCACCTTCGCAGCACCCTGCCTTTCTTGTCGAGAGTCGTGGTAGGCTATGTAGGTAGGCACTGAAGTCCACCTTACGTTCTTGCCCTCCACTCGTTCCGAACAGTCGGGCAAAATGCTGCTGAAAGGCCTCACACATTTTACTTGGCTCGAGCAATTCGCGCCCCTGTTCATCTACCAGGGACCGAATGGTGGCTTTGTTGCCCTGTTGCGCCTCTGCCACCCGGGCCTCTCTCGCGGTTCCAACACCTTCGTTCCTTAGAGCACGCATCCTAGCTCTGACAGCACATCCTTCGTGTTTGGCGTTGAAGTGTTGGTCGAGGGCCAACCTCGCCGCCAAAACGTCGGATGCGATGCCGCTTCTAATTGCCTCTTCTAGCTTCTTAACTAGCTCACCCTCTACTCTATTTCTATCTATGGCTAGTGATTTGCTGTACCTAATAGCTTCTGCTTTTACTGCTCTCTTGAGGGCAAACCACCATTTGTTGTTGCTGATGGCTCCCGTCAAAGCCCTCTTTACTAGTGTGCTAATCCGGTCTCTGAAAACCTGTCTCGATGGGAAAGACGCGTTTAGTTTCCAGTATCCGGGACCATGCCTAAGTGTCTTACCTAAGTCTAGCGTACATGTCACAAGTTTGTGATCCGTGTAGCTGACTATGTGGAATTGTGGACATCCTATGCTATCTCTGTCTACTGTCCTACACAGTATCCTATCTAGATACGATCTCGACGACCCGATGCGGTTGCTCCATGTCCACGTTGGCGCATTCGAGTGGTCTAGTCGGAACCTGTCAGACAGCTGAAAGCGTCTGAGCAGGTCTCTGAGGCATTTGCATCCCCGTCTATTCCTATCTCTACCCACGTAGTCTACATGCGTGTCCAAGGTAGCATTCCAATCCCCCACTAAGAGTAAAGGACGAGACGTTCCCAAGAATACTTCTAGACGTTGAAAGAAATCCACCCGACCTGTTAAGGGCGGTGCGTAGACTGATACGAGTCGAAAGCGCACCCATTGCTGCCGTCGACATCCAGGACGACCAGTCTACCCTCCGGGTCTACGAATATTGTCCTTACTTTGAGATCCAGACACTTGTGAAAAAGTACCGCGGTGCCACTACCGCCCATTCTTGGCAGACAGGGGGAAAAATAAATGTTGAACTGTCCGCCAAACATGGTCTTTAGGGCCCGCGGATTGTGGAGTCTGGTCTCACTTATGGCTATGATTTCTAACTTATGTGACTTTATGTCATTTAAGAGGTACCCTTGTTTCCAAGGGGACCCCAAGCCACGCGCATTTACACAACCAATCTTGATCATAGTCCTAATGAATTAGAATACAAGTGAAAGGAACAGAAGGTTACTTACTGCTCGAAAGTTTTTGCTTTCTCCTCCTTTGGTTTGTCCTCGAGGAGATCTCAGTACAGTTTCTTTGTGAGATATTTTTGGCATTTACCAACCGCGCTGGGGAAAATGCCTTTGAGTGTGTGGTGCAGACTTTTGGAGATGTGTAATATTTTGATGTGGTCTGGTGGTGTTGTGTATGGGTGATTGTTAGATAGATAGATAGATAGATAGATAGATAGATAGATAGATAGATAGAGAGATAGAGAGATAGAGAGAGAGAGAGATAAATAGATAGATAGATAGATAGATAGATAGATAGAGAGAGAGAGAGATAAATAGATAGATAGATAGATAGATAGATAGATAGATAGACAGACAGACAGACAGACAGACAGGGAAAATGAAGGGTAAAAAGTAATAATATGATGTATAAAGACCAAAACGTAACGTCATAAATTATGTAATCGTATTATGTTTGACGTCTTTCATGTTTATTTCTTTTGTTTTCCTTTAATATGAAGCTTCTTGATACAATATGTCGAATCCTATAGACTTTGCAGCTTTTTGCAGTTCTTTTATTCGTTGCTTTGGTTATTGCAAAATATATATTTTAGGGTTAAGTGGCTACAATTAACAGTACGTTGCCCTTTGAACTGGGGTCTTTTTGTGAGAAGCCTGCAAGTGAAGTAAAATGAATGTAGTTAATAATTCTGCAGAAGATTGCTTCGGCTGAGGTGGTTAACAACCGCAAAATCAAAATGCCTTACGGATGTATTGCTTGGCACGTAGGTGATGAACGAAATATTCTATTACTGGAAAACCGAAGAACTAAAATTAAATTTTGGCATAGAAAACACTCAACTCTCAAACTAGATTCTATTGAGCAGTGTCAAAATTTCTGCCATTCTAAATTGAGATAGGAAATACACGCTATAAAATAAGAATCTCAAAAGTACGAAACACAAGAATGTGTAGAGGAGACGTAGAATGAAGGAAATTTTATACGAACAACCTTTTGTGATATAAAACAAACAACATAACAATTATTATACGTAGGAAAGAAAATCTCTCAAATAGAATTGATGATACATAATGAAGGACGCCAGAAAGAATGGTAGTTAAACTACAGCCTAATCAATATCAAGAGTTGATTTAGTACACGAAAATACAGACTTTAAAAGCCAAGTTTTTAAAATTTAATTCTATCTAAAATAGCTCTCGCCTGAAGGCCTGATCAAGTAAGGTTTTCTATTAGCTATCATGTGTTACATTGAAAGCATATTCCATCTGGCATGTCTTACTGCCACAGTAATGTATGCAGTAAACGATTTATTTATAGAAGCTGAATTAGCTGATCTCAATAAAATCAATACTGATATCGTTGTTAAAAGCTGGATCTGTTACAGTTTACTATTGGCCATCGCAACTCGTCTGTTATTTTGTTAACAAGCTATAATATATGATCTCCGACAACATTGAATTCCATTTAGTTCTCAATGTTTTACTTTAAAAAAACTCCATGTCATACTACACCGAGAGGAAAATATATACAATAATGTATATGGCAAAGAAAACGAACAAAAAGACAATTCGCGATTAATTTTGTTTTCATGAAGTTTCAGTTCTAACTTTTTTTTATGTAATACGATGATGCCATAAATCTAAACTTACCAAAAAGTGCATAAATACAAAAGAACAATTCGTCTGTTACCAAGCTCGATATTTCTTTTCTAGAAGCAGACTGATTCACATGTCACTCGCTCCGATGAATTATGCGTATTTCTCCTCTTTTATACATACACTTTGAAGTTAATTTTCATTGGAATTCGATATACCCAAAAGTGAAGGAAGTCCTGCATTGAAATGCCTTTTTGAACGATTTTTTTTTTAAGCTAAACCGACTCCATTTTTTTAAATAAATACATAATTGTTTACTATTTTGTTTTTAAGTTGTATTTGATTTTATTCTTTATGTGTCTCCTACAAATCCCACTAGTGTGATTTCGCAGACGTGTAAGATGTTTCAGCAAGCAATTTAGAGGAAATATGCAATTACAAGTTCCTATAAAAGAAAAAGAGGAAAAAAAAACTTATGAATGTCTTGTTTGGCTGAAAGTCACAATGGAAGTGATGAATACAAATGCGATAAACAATAGAAAATAACACTCAATAAACAAAAGAAAAGTGAGTAAAATGGAAATTGAATGTTTAAATTTTGCGAGCCCGAACAGAATATAAATTTAAGCTAATTTCGACAACTGACAGCCAGTCCGACGGGAATCACTGTCAACCACCAATATATACATCATATATATGTATATATATATATATAATATATATATCCCTGTCAATAACCAAACTAGGTGGCTTCAATAACCAGCAATATATGCCACCATTATTTAGCATTGGAGTCGGATGACTAAAGGTGTATGATGGAAAATGCCATTTTCTTTTATAAATATACATTGTAAGTCATTTCAGTAAATCCAAGTTTTCTACTCTTTTAGTTTCTACTCTCGTTATAGCAATCTCTGCCCGTCTAAGCAGGGTAACCCTATACTCTCTATTAAACCAACTCGATGTGACAGTCTAACTTTTTCTCTGACGCAATGAGTCTCCGATTTGATTGAGCATTAAATAATTCTTTTTAATCCTTTTTACCTAAAGGTTTATAAAAGTGGAACAGTAAGCCAACCATTAACAATCCGAATAAAAGATAGTCTGTATACTTTTCACACAATAACGCTCTCTAGTAGAAACAAGGCAAATAGGAAAAATAATAGAAAATGTGGTGAACTGAATACAAGTAGACTGCATCTTTTCCCCATTCCAATTCATAGCCTGAGATAGAAATGCTTGCATATTCCATATAAAAATATTTAGAAAGTTACAGCTGCTTTTGTGCTGTATGTAATTGCTACATTCTGGTACTAGGTTCAGTCTTACTATTTGGTATTTAGTGCCCCGGTCTTCTATCATAGTCTTTGATTGACCGCTGCCTTCCAAATGAAATCATATAAGCGTAACTTGTGAGGAAGCTTTCGTATACTGACAGGCATACACACAGATACACGTACATTGAAATACAAATCACCATCTTCTACCGCGCGTGATTCATTATATTGATGTGTGGCACCGCTATTTTACTGATATTTCTTCCACTATATCGACATTGTGTGAGTTCCTAAGCATAAGGTGAAAGCCATGCGATCCACAATATCTTATTATATGACTCTTTCTTTTCAACACTATCGACTTATATTTCCCTCCTATTTCACCAAACGTATTGACGTATAGTTATCCCCCACCCGGTTATGCTGCCTTTTGTTGTGTATCAGTTCCAGTACATCAAAGTTAGTTATCCCGCTTTTCTCTGTGTGGTATGTAGAATATCGAATAACAGGGTCCTGATTAATTCCTATTACATAGAATCTAGACTAATGTACAATATATGCAATAACAACTAATGTATCCTTGTGGCCTGCTAAATATTGATGCAGTAAATATTTTCTCTGAATACGTCTTGGAATAAGCACAGACCAGAGGTGGTGGGTGGAACGTATTTTATAATGGCCATGGTTTTCTCTCTGGTTTTCTAACCACAAGTAAAAATGAGTAAAGTAGGAAACAAAATTATATAGCATAATATCATACACTAGAATAGAATTCCTTTTTCTGCATTATGGAGTAATGAAATGCGTCTTCATAGTGTGAATATGTTTATCATTGTAATAAATTACCACAACCACCACCAACAACTTGTTTTTTATATTAATTCTTATATTCTCATTTTATTTTATTTTATATTCTTCGTTCAAATCCCATTGGCATTGGCTTTAAAGTTTCATTATAATTTTGTTTTTGCGTAATGCGATGCTGCTATAAATTTAAATTTACCAAAAATCCAACAACAAAAGAATAATGTCTGATGCAAACATCTCTATTTCTTTACCAGAACCATTCAGACTCGGATGTCACTCGTTTGGCTGAATTATGCGTATTTCCTTTTCTTTTACATATGTTTACTGAACAATAAAGCGAATGAAACTCTTTTACTCACTCTTTACTTGTTTCAGTCATGTGACTGTGGCCATGCTGGAACACCGCCTTTAGTCGAGCAAATCGACCCGGGACTTATTCTTTGTAAGCCTAGTACTCATTCTATCGTTCTCTTTTGCCGAACCGCTAAGTTACGGGGATGTATCCACACCATCATCGATTGTCAAGCGATGTTGAGAGGACAAACACAAACACACACACACATATATATATATATACATATATACGACGGGCTTCTTTCAGTTTCCATCTATCAAATCCACTCACACGGCTTTGGTCGGTCCGAGGCTATAGTAGAAAACACTTGCCCAAGATGCCACGTAGTGGGACTGAACCCGGAACCATGTGGTTGGTAAGCAAGCTACTTACCACACAGCCACTCTTATGCCTATTGCAAACAGCAACAGAAAACTAAGCGAACAGAGACAGCTTAATCCGGGTGTTCTCCAAATTACTCCAGTCATTCCACCCCCTCTCAATGGTGGTATTTTTTTGTTGTGAATCTATTATTTTTGAATTTGTTGATTTTGCCTTCTATTTATTCGATGTAAATACCCGTGTACCTTTTTACACTTGTACTGTGCATATCTCAGTGTCCAAAATAGTAGTAGCACCATCCCTGCTGCTACTGTGAGGACGCATGGCCCAACGATTAGGGTGTTGCACTCATGATCGCAAGATCGTGGTTTCGAATCCTAGACCGGGTGGTGTGTTGAGTTCTTGAACAAAGCACTTCATCTCGCGTTGCTCTGCGATCACCTGTTCAGACAACGCCGATTTGATGGAGGGAGTAAGACGATGTACGGCACATACATTTGATCATTATAAACAAATCATTTTTGCAAGTCGTTCGGCAAAAGTCGAACATCCATACGATCGACGCGAGAATCCATCGCTTGTCTAACTTCTAATAGACTCTCCTTAATAACAACATACCCAGCATGAACAAAGAACAACTCTCTCTTTTCTCTTTCTCTTTTACTTGTTTCAGTCATTTGACTGCGGCTATGCTGGAGCACGGCCTTTTTAGTCGAGCAAATCTACCCCAGGACTTATTCTTTGTAAGCCAAGTACTTATCCTATCGGTCTCTTTTGCCGAACCACTAAGTTACGGGGACGTAAACACACCAGCATCGGTTGTCAAGCGATGTCGGGGAGACAAACACACACACACACACACATATATATACATATACATATATACGACGGGCTTCTTTAAGTTTCCGTCTACCAAATCCACTCACAAGGCTTTGGTCGGCCCGAGGCTATAGTAGAAGACACTTGCCCAAGGTGCCACGCAGTGGGACTGAACCCGGAGCTGTGTGGTTGGTAAGCAAGCTACTTACCACACTGCCACCCATTTTTAAACTACTACCACCACAACAACAACTACTACTACTACCCAACAGCCATCAGAGACAGTGAAATTTTTAAGAGAAACGTTGACTTCCCAGAACAGGGAATAATCGTATTTATTTCAATTTATTTTATCTTACAGGATAAGTAAGCCAATTGAAACCAGTAGCATATTTTGTTAAAAATCTAAATATTTTTCCTTCGCCCGTGACAATTTTTTCAAAGTATTTTCTTCCTTTCAGTTTTTAACATAAATTTATTCGTTGTAAACCCCTTAACTCTTTCAATGCACTCGCACACACAAACATGCACATACCTAGATGCATACATACATCATACATATTGCTTCATCTTGACACATGATAGTCATCCTATCAACATACACACCACACTCCATCGCACAGCACAATCACTCCGTTGATGACTTTTAAGACCAGCTGTTGATTGACAGTGGTTAAAACACAAGTGACATATTACTGAAGTTTCTTCTATATTTTTGCCCGTTGGAATCTGATTCTGAAGGAATGTTTTTTATGAACTAACGTATACCTTTTAAGTCTAGATATTGTCTTACTAGTTTTTCATGGGGCACTTTTGCTGAAATCTCTCCAGCATTTTTATTTGACGCTTGTAAGTGGCCCACGTCTCACTTGAATAAAAAAAGCTTCATAGACACTGATATTGTTTTCTGCAGGGAAATATCTCTATCCGCCCTTACTTGCTTTTGGAGTTTTCCAAATGCAACACTTCCCTCCCTATTCGATAGTATATCTCTGCATCAGGACTGTCAGGTCGCTCTTGAGCGCTACTGGTAACTTGTAACCCAGTACAGACTGTTGCATGGTCGGGTTATCGGCGACTAAACCAGCACCCCACCAAGCGTACTTTTTGTATATCTTATATATATATATATATATATATATATATATATATATATATATATATTACGGAGATGTACTTGCATAGCAAATGATTTGATCTGAGATCGTGTGCTGAAACGAAAACAATTGCAGCGTGGAGGGTGTTTGTAAGCCATTTAGCAAACACACAAAAGCCGTTCGATTCACTTCAACTTCAACATTTAAGTTTGATATGTCAAAATATTTTCGTCGCTTTAAGACCGCGACTATATATATATATAATATATGTATATATATATTTATATCTTTTTTACTTCATTCATATTCTTAATTTTGCATTTTTGTTAATGACAAACAAACATTTTTAAATTGTAAAAATTTCAAGTTTACCTATCTTCCTTCGGGATCGATAAATTAAGTACCAGTTAAACACTAGGGTCGATATAACCGACTAGTCCCCTTCGTCAAAATTGCAGGCCTTGTACCTATAGTAGAACGTGTTATTATTAGTATCTACGAAACTATCAGGCCGAGACGCAGGTCGTAATTGTGGCTGATTAATTCAAGGAGTAGTGAAATGGTAAGGCACTGAATGAGATCCCTTGGAATTTAGTTCATTTGACTTTTTAGACTCTACATAGTTCTAGCCTACCAAACACATTCCATCAGAGTCAGTGCTTTCTACTCGAAGCACAAGGCCTCAGATTTTGGGGGAAGGGATTTTGTCGATTACATCGACCCTAGTGAGTAACTGGTACTAATTTTATCGACCTCGGAACGATGAAAGTCAAAGTCGACCCCGGCAGAATTCGAACTAGAAACCTAACGGCACATGAAATACTGCTAACCAGCTCACATGGTTTCAGGTTCGCTTCCACTGTACAAAACTGTTAGAAACTGTCGCCGACTATACGTGTGGGTCTACCAATTGTTTGAGAATTAAATTTGTTGAATAAAAATTTTGTGAAAAACTAGTGGTAGGACCAATTATGTTGTTTTTGTTGTTTTTCATAATTGATTTAATCCGTTGTTTCATTAGATACTACTATCTATCTTTTGACTGATTTTTGAGTAAACATTGTTGAAAATACTCGGGTAGACTCTCCGATAAGAGATAACCTCTTGCCTTCCTCCCAGCAGTCTCTGAGAAATTGAAAAAAATTACAGGCTCTGCCATTTCTGCTCTTTCGTAGTCAAAAAGAAAAATAATAAATATAGGCTTAAACATAAATAAAAATGCTTAAATACCAACAAAAACGTAGCTAGAAGCTAAATAAGAAACAAGAATGTAAAAGATGCCATTTAATAGAATTTACTTCGCAGTTGCATCGTTTATAGTCTAATTGAGTTGGCATTCCTGAATCGATGACTTTCTAAGGAAAAGGGAAGAAATCTTTAAATCTGTACAAACTTTGCAATGATGGTTGATTTTTACCGTGGAATTCCGGAGAAATTCAATAAACATGTATGCATGTGTGTATGCCTATTTGTATGAACACATTGATGCAAGTTAGCATGTGTACATGTACACAAGTGTATGTGTGCATATGCATATTTACACACAACCTTGTATGCATGTATACATTTGCATGCGTTTGTGCGTATGTGTAAGTGTGTGTGTGTGTGTGTGTGTGATATGTTCCCATTAATGTGTGCATGATTACGTATGTATGAGTGTACGTTTACGCCGCCAGCACTCTTCTGCGGAATTTTTTCTTCCTATATGGATCAATACTGCTCACATTTCTTTCTGCAAAGACATCAAAACTCTATTGGATCCGAGTAGAATATAAAACTAATGATTGGATCGATGACAGAACCCTAATGCCAATTGACAATTTTTGTTTTGGATCACGAATCGACTTTTACAGATAATTCTAAAGAGTAATCTAATATTCAAAAGCCTTTAGCTTCTTAATAATTCATCTTAAAGAAATTCTATCCAACTACATCTTCACTTTCGTTTTTCATTTTGTTTTATTATCAGTATCATCATCATCATCTTCTTCTTCACCGTCATCCTCATCGTCGCTATCATCATCATCATCATCATCAACATAATTAGTGTTCTACTTGTGCTGTTGTAGATCATTTTCAGTCCATTTTTATGAAAACTGAATACCCATTATTGTTTTAATATTTCACTGTTACTGCTGTTATTGTCCTTATTATTAATAATGAGGCGATAGACAAGCGAAGTTATATAAGATCTGAGAATGTATTTTGCAATATTTGCTCTTTACGGATCAAATTCCGACAAGGCGCAGTTTGCTTTTCATTCCTCTGGAGTCAGCCACACAAGTACCATCATGTACTAAAATTGATGGCATCAACTAATCTCTCCCTCCTCTCTCTCTCTCTCTCTCTCTCTCTATCTATCTATCTATCTATCTATCTATCTATCTATCTATCTATCTATCTATCTATCTATCTATCTATCTATCTATCTGTCTGTCTATCTATTTATCAATCTATCTCCAAATCTCTTCAAGTTTGACGGTTTCATGCCTGAATAAAAGCTATTATTATTGCTTTGAAAAGGAGACTAGAGTAAAATCGATAAGGTTTAGTAGTGAAGTAATAACAGAAAACAAGAGTAGAGAGAATCAAAGTAGGAAACAACGAAAGAGCGCTCAGAAAAGGCAATACAGCGATGTGTTTGCGGAAAGATTGGACCAGGACCAATTCTTCAACGTGTTCTCTAAGATAGGAAGAAATGAGTCACTTGAAGGGATCAGATCGCAATTTGGTATTTGACAGATTATTATGATCACGTGCTTCTAGAGTTCAAGTAGATGTGTGCGTCTTCGCAGTGGCAAGTCATTTGGCAGTTGAAGAATAATGGTGCATTGAATCGGAGGATGGGCTATTTTGATGTTCTACCACGACTATTGGCAGCGGAGGCAGAGTGTTTCAAAATGCCGATAACGGCCACTAAAATCCATGGGAAGCGGCACAAAGTGAAATCTCCTGGATTGAAGGTATTTTCTTCGAGTTGTATGTTTATCGGTCACATTTGTTCAGCGAAATGTTGGTAGATGATGCGTGCAGAAACAAGTAACAACACTGGAGTATTCCCATTCCTGTAAGTCGGAGTGTGGAGGGATTACTAAGGAACACCTGAACAAGGTTTACAGTCCAGAACACTGCAAAACGCTGAATTCAGAAATTAGTCCATGGTGTCTGCAAAGACATTGGCGTCTTGTCATGGATGATATGGTCAGTAATACTTAGAAATGCTCTATCTCGAACAAATGTATCTTTGACAGCCTCATGTGACACATCTTATAGCAGAAGGTACAGCGTCGTCTGCTGGATAGTCAAATTAAACGAGTACCTATCCAAAAACTCCCATTATTATGCGCTCAGCTCACCAATGCTGTCTTCTGTGTATGCACTGGCTCTTGAGTCACTAATGCAGAAATTAGAGACTGAGGCGCAGCACGCGTGAACTAGCATATCGAAGTTCCGAGTCGGCATATGCGGACGGCATGATCGTAATAGTGTCAGGCAACAAGCACATATGATGTAACAGGCACCACACTATCACAGCACGGGACGATCATAGAAGCTAAAGTCAATCAACTAAGTCATTTGACCTGCAGTGAAGTATCTGGAGAAGCAATTCCATGTTGCACAACAGCGTGGAGGAGCGGTGCATAGATGGGCGGTTTGGGGCTTCTTTTGGTGCAAACGTTTAGAAGAGCAGTGGATGATATGAACCAATAAATAGTGTGGCCATTGTCATGCATGAAAGGGTTGAAACGAAGTTATCATTCAAAGATCGCTCAGAGGTGATGAAGTCCTACAGTGGCTTCGTCATCTATTGCTGCTTGAACCTCATGTCTTGTCCCGATTTACCTCTCTCAGACTTGAGTGTCTGTTTTTTCCCTTTATATGGTAGATATATGTTCCTCTATTTAGATGGTCCATCTGCTTTAAATAGTTGCTACTTTCCTGGGCATGACATATTGTGATTATCAGACGCCTTTTCCCTGCTCGACAATTTGTCAGTGCTACAATCCTGAAACATTCGGAAACTGCAACAGGGTGCATTTAATCTTGAATCTCAAACGCTTACAGGTCTCCACAATGGGGCAATGCAAACGTCAGAAATCAACATTGGTCTTCTATAGAAGAATAGTGCCGGGAAAATCTGGGAGACACCGAAATCAAATGACTAATCTGTCCTAAAAGACAGTCAGTCGAGAGCACATAATTTTCATGGCATCCTGGTCAAGCAGTACTACTGGGAAGCATTGATGCTTCGATGTAAACTCTAGAAGCATAGAAGTGCCATTATTTAGGCCCGGCTGTGATGCGCTCAAAATAACGAAACCATTCTGCGCACACTCGTCCATTACCTGAGCATTGATGCATTGATGATTCGAGGAGTTAAGTCGGCCAGCTACTGTCACAAGTAGAACGTATTTGTCAATCAAATGAGTCCCTTGTGAAGATAATCTTGCCAACATCCTTTGGCTTGAGAAGGCAAGTAGTTTTTATGTGTCTGATGACCATGGCCAAAGAGATAGTGAGCGTCCTCATCAAATTAATAATGAAAATAGGGATTGAGGAGGTAAGGGCTGCCTTCCAGGAATTTCGTTGAAAAGTGGATGAATGGGGCAAAGTTCGTTTCGGTAGGTTTTTTAACTCAAAGTGATGTGAACCGAAACGATTATCGCAAAACAATTTAGACGCTCTAGCGACTCAGTTAATTGGCCGCCTTAAACCAATTCAAGATTCCATCTGTCTTAAAGTTCCCATTTGTATTCATGAAACTCTTAGTAAATCAACAAACTGCAGAATGCCAGACAATAATGTGTTTCGTTATTTACCTATTTTCTTTCTAGTTTCAGCTCAGAGCTGCGGCCATGCTGATGCACCTGTACCAACATATAACGTTTAGTCAATTCCTCGCCTACTTTTGCTCTCTTTTCACGTCATTAAAATAAGTACCAGCTAAGTAAGGGAGACGGTTAAATAGAGTGTAGTATATCCTTAGAATTTGTAGACTTGTATCTACATTAGAAATTCATACGGTTGTTGACAGTCTTGTTAATTTCGAAATCAATCATTACAATTATTAATTAGTTTGAAGATAGAGAGGTTTGGTCAAAATAAACGATACACGATTACATTACATACGAGCAAATAATGGAAAAATTTTATTTGAAATAAGTAACTGAAGCAGGAATTCATGTGATTGCAATGAGAAAAAAGACTATAAATATAACTGAATAAGCAAATTTACATGAAACATTAAAATTTGTATCTGAATGTATAAATAAATAAAATTTGAAGGAAAATAAATTCTAATGGATTTAACAGCTAATTAATGTAGCGTAAATCTATTTCCTCGGAATCGTAGTCTGGAAAAATTGAAATATTTCAAACAATTCTTAATCTGATAAATTAAACAAGCAAATTTTTAAATGACAGCAAAAAAAATGACGATAAATCACCATAAACATTTTTAGTAAATCCTAAACATAACGCTTATTAATTTGTAATTCTAACATATTCCAAATTCTAACATATTCCAGTAGTGTATTATATACATAGATGGTACAACACAAAATGTTCAGTTGGAACAAATCTGAACGTGATAGTCATGTCACGTTGCCTTTTGATTTTTCAGCGAAACCTCTGCTGCTGGAAATTGCTGGGAAAATCTTTGAAAAGTAAAGCACAAGTAAAGCTAAAGGAGTTTAGTATAAATAAAATACTAACATTTTTGACAAAATCAGTTAGCAATGCAGAGAATGTAGGGCAGCTAATCATGTAGAATATACTGCTGAAGTAGCGTTTAAAACGAAATTTGATATCCTGTTATATATGTGTGTGTTTGTGTATACATACATACAAAACGTATGTGTGGGTGGTTGGGTGTTATATGAGATTTTTTTCAATGATAACATTCTGTACTATTTCTCATAGATGTGTCTCGAATAACCGTTTCAAAATTAGAACAACTGTTAAAACGTCAGATAAAATCCTTTACGGTACTTCTGTACGTACTTCGGCTCTTTACGCTGTGAGTTCAAATGGTGCTGGTGGTAACTTTACCTTTCAACCTTTTGGGGTCAATAAAAGAATGTAACATTCCAGGCCTGAGATCAATATAACAGACTGACTACCCTCCCTAATTTAGGCTTGAGCCTAAATTAGAAGCTATTAGTATTATTTCTTTTAAGGCGCCGAGCTGGCAGAATAGTAAGCAGACGGGTAAAATTCTTAGCGGCACTTCGACTGTCTTTATGTACTGAGCTCAAATTCTGGTGAGATCGAATTCGCATTTCATCCTTTCCGAGTTGGGGTCAATGTAATCGATTTACCCCTTTTCCCGAACTTACTGGCCTTGTGCCTACAGTAGAAGTAGTAGTAGTAGTAGTAGTAGTAGTAGTAGTAGTAGTAGTGGCAGCAGCAGCAGTAGCAGCAGTAGCAGCAGTAGTAGCTTTTCACTCTTTCGGGAGTCGGTAATGTAAGTACCAGTAATGTATTGGGTTCGATGTAACTTATTTAATCCCTCTTCCCAAACTTGCTGGCGTTGTGCCAAAATTCGAAATTATTATTGAGTGAGAGAGCAGGGTACACCAGACACATGTGTCACCTGCACATGTGCGCCAAATGGTGATCTCATATCAAGATTAACAGCACATGACCTTGTTGATGGGGCCCAGTTAGAACTTGCTTCATATCGTGTAGCCGATCCTGCTCAAAAGGTTCCTGAATAAGGTTTGATTTAAGGATGATGAACAAAACACCTGTTTTCAGGTGAATTATTCAAATACCAAAGAATTCCTCTCAATACATGGGTTTGATGTTCCCCCACTACTAAATGGAGATGCTCAATTGGTTAAAGTCAAGCAACTGACAAGCAAATCTATAGTATTGAGTAGAATATTTGCTGTAGTCCATCTTTTATATGAAGACAAAGCAATGTACATCTTATAATTGTTATTATTATTATTATTATTATTATTATTATTATTATTACTATTAAGGCGGCGAGCTGGCAGAAACGTTAGCACGCCAGGCGAAATGCTTAGCGGTATTTCAGGTGCCGCTACGTTCTGCGTTCAAATTCCGATGAGGTCGACTTTGCCTTTCATCCTTTCGGGGTTGATAAATTAAGTACCAGTTGAATACTGGGGGCGATCTAATCGACTGACTCCCACCCACTAAATTTCAGGCCGTGTGCCTATAGTAGAAAGTATTATTATTATTATTATTGTTATTATTAAGGCTTCGGGCTGGAAGAATCGTCAGCACGCCGGGAGAAATGCTTAACGGCATTTCGTCCGTCATCACATTCAGAGTTCATATTCCGTCGAGGTCGACTTCGCCTTTCATCTTCCGATCTCGATAAAATAAGTAACAGTTGGACACTGAGATCGATGTAATCGACTATGCCCCTCCCCGAAAAATTCAGGCTTTTGCCTGTGGTAGGATGGAATATTATAGTTGTTGATGCTGTTGCTGTTGTCGTTGTTGTTTCTACATTGATATACAGTTTGTGTTAGTTACTTCTTAATATCAGTGGAGGCGCAATGGCCCAGTGGTTAGGGCAGCGGACTCGCGGTCATAGGACCGCGGTTTCGATTCCCAGACCGGGCTTTGTGAGTGTTTATTGAGCGAAAACACCTAAAGCTCCACCAGGCTCCAGCAGGGGATGGTGGTGATCCCTGCTGTACTCTTTCACCACAACTTTCTCTCACCCTTACTTCCTGTTTCTGTTGTACCTGTATTTCAAAGGGCTGGCCTTGTCACTCTCTGTGTCATGCTGAATATCCCCGAGAACTACGTTAAGGGTACACGTTTCTGTGGAGTGCTCAGCCACTTACACGTTAATTTCACGAGCAGGCTGTTCCGTTGATTCGGATCAACCGGAACCCTCGTCGTCGTAACCGACGGAGTGCTTCCATCCCATTATTTAAAAGAAACAGTATATTTTCAATGATCTGCACAACTACATCTATGTGTATGTGGAATGCGATGTAACAAAAATACGAAATTTTAAACATGGTTTCCTGAAAACAGCTTTCAGAAATCCACAATAAATATGAAGCTGATTTGCAAAAAAACATACTTACCTCATTTGTAAAACTGTGATAATTTTCCACTGTTTATATAAGCGAATAATAACTGTCATGATTATTCTTATTAATTAAGTTAATATTATCATATTCAATGCAATGTTTAATTTTATCTACAACAAAACATGCACCTTCGGCTGCTAAAGCAGTGAAGGAAGCCTTAAGTGGTTCGTAGAATGATACCTATTGGCATAGAAAATACATCGTTTGTCAAATCCATTGCGACCATTTTCCCGTATCCACCGTGTCTAATGCCATTATATACACTTGTGTTGCCTTAGTATCATTTTATTCATCGTCATCACATTCCGTTCCCCTCAAATATGGAGGAGAGAACCATTAAAAGTGTTACTTTTCTGACTGTCATCAGATTCTATTTGGTTTTACCTACACTGGATTTGTGCTTCCTGGGAAAATACAAATTAACTTGTAAGATTTTTAAAACTCTTTTTTGCATTTTAATACAAACTATTTTATCTCACAAAATATGTAAAAATATCACATTAGGTTATGGCACCTTATTGTACATTGAGTAGTAATCTTTTTACTATTGACATCAGGGGTAGGATTTTGAGTTATACGGATACGTATTGACTGTCATCTTCTTCAAACATTAGATATATTAGGTTAGCAGTGTAGCAGTCTCGTTTATTAGGAATATTAGGTTAGTATTTTCTTTATTCTCCCGTTTTCTTTTTTTCTTTCATATCATGCATCTGTATGAATCTATTATTTAATATAAACTGAATATATCAAATGCAATTCTCTTACAGAGAGATAATCAAATCGCGTGAAACCAGAAATAATATAGATCCAAGACTTAAATAAGGCCTTATGTGTGATTTGGTAGATGGAAATTGAAAAAAGATCGTCATGTATATATATATATATATATATATATATATATATATATTATATATATATATATATTATATATATATATATATATATATGTGTGTGTGTGTGTGTGTGTGTGTGTGTGTATACATAATATTTCAATGTCTATATATGTATATGTATAATTTGCAAGTGCGTGTGTGTTTTTGTATATTTTTTTTAAATGTATATGTATGTGAGTATATATATATATATATATATATATATATATATGTGCGTGTGTGTGTACATATGTATGCATATACATGTGTATATATATATGTGTGTGTGTGTATGGGTATGTATGTATAAAATATACATATATATGCGTATGGGTATATCTATATATTTGTGTAAATATACCTACGTACATGTATGTATATGAATAATCATATATGTATGAGTGTTGGTATATATATGTATGCAGGGGTGTATATATATACATATGGGGGTTGTATATATACATATATATATATATATGTGTGTGTGTGTGTGTGTGTGTGTTTGTGTGTGTGTGAGTAGGAATATGTATGTGTGTATATATGTATGCATATGTGTACGTGCATATGTATGTATTTGTAAATGTATGTATATATATTTATGTATGTAAGTAAGTATATATATATATACATTTAGGTGTGTATAAATGTCTAATGAGTGCGTATATATATACATATATATTTGTATATATATATGCATATAAGGATGTGTATGTAGGAATGCAAACGCATGTGTATGGATGTAAGTGTGCATATATCGATATATATGTATGTATTTTTTTCTAGTTACAGCTCAGAGCTGCGGCCATGCTGATGCACCGCCGTTTTTTGCTACACTGTTATTACGACGAACCTCGTCTAATATGTGGCACTTCGTGAAGAATGGAGTTTGATACAGCTACTCTCATTTGCACCTCTTGCCGTGAGGTAGGTTCATCTGGGACTCTTGACAGGAAGGTGTCCAGCTTTGATTTAAAAACCGCTACATCTACTTTGTGCAAATTATTCAGACTCTTTGGGAGAATATTAAAAAGCTGTGGGCCCTTGAAACCCAGGCTGTTGCAGTAGCTAGTCCTGAAGCGTGATGACATTGCTGGGATCTTTGCCACTATGCCGTGTCGTCCCGTTCTGGCATTGGTGTAGCTTACAATGCCAAAATTTGGCACAATTCCCTCCACATATACACATAAATATACGTGTAACTATTTGTATATCAGTATGTACGTCAATTTATGTATTTTTATGTAAATCTATGTACGTTTGTGTAAAATGATTATATTATTTGAGAATATCCACGTTTACCAATAGTTGTGTCCTTTGCCTTAATAATAATTTCACACCATATGAAATTTGTTTTGATCTCCTGTTTATGAAAATTCACACAACTATAATAATAAAAACAATTCATTCTTCATACATCAACAAAAAATGTTCTTATGTAAAAATAGCTCAATATCTTATTATACATTTATTATATGTATGATTATCATGTAAGTATTTCCCTTGTATGCCTCTTTACTTACATAGTATATATTTCGAAAAGTTCTTATAAATAGATCTAGCTGTGGTTAGATAATTAATTACCACCCATAACACCTATTTTTGTCTATGAATTATTGACCTATTATTTAAGAAAAAATACGAAAATAAAATATTTTATAAACCATCAATTATTCCCACATACTAGTACCAACTACAAATCTACTGAACCTCTTAAGTCGAATGGAAAGTTGATGGTTAAGAAAAATTAAATATGAATTTGAAATAAATAACATACACCTCCTTATTTGGTAATTCCTAACGTTACATGCAAATACAGCTTGACCAGAAAATATTTTTTGAAGGAGGTTTAAATACAGATATATAATAGATTTCATAGAGGAAATCAAATTAAATATTACATACATTAGCACCCACGTCCTATATTTTTTTTTAGTCTGGATTCAAATAAGCGTGACTGGAATAACGAATATATAAATCCGATAAAATGATAACTAAGAAAAACTTGTGCACTTTTAACCTCTTTTTCTTGCTTTTTTTCTTTAAATATAATACCTTCTGTCAAGTACAAGTATGACTATTACGATGTTCTATTTATGAATATCTGTGTCCATTTGTATGAAATAATTGTATAGCAATATGAACAATAAAAGCTATAATCCATTTTAACATCCAATTACCTCCATTTCATAAATATGAATGAATTTCCAGAACTTTGTTAAATAAGTTAACACATATACTGATTATTTAAATACAAGCTTTCATACCGATACGATTTTTTTTTACTTAGAAGGTAAATTAGAAACCTAAGGAGAAAAATTAAATGACGAACATACATTCATTCCATAAAATAAATATAATGTATATAGAACATATCAATAAATAACAACACACCACACACACAACACACACATACATATATATATATATATATATATATTATATATATATATATATACTCTTTTACTCTTTTACTTGTTTCAGTCATCTGACTGCGGCCATGCTGGAGCACGCCTTTAATCGAGCAACTGGACCCCGGGACTTATTCTTTTGTAAGCCCAGTACTTATTCTATCGGTCCCTTTTGCCGAACCGCTAAGTAACGGAGACATAAACACACCAGCATTGGTGTCAAGCAATGCTAAGGGACAAACACCAGACACACAAACACATACACGCATATATATATATATATTATATATATATATATATATATATATATATACATCCACCTTAATAGGGACCTCACCCCGGAGTTCAAATGCAGATGTGGTCTGGCCGCTGGGATCATCCCCTCTGACGCCACTGCTATATCTTCCAGCAAAGTACTGTGTACGCGAAAGCCTCTGTCCACAGCATCTCACCTCAGAGCTATCCGTCGCATGCGCTACTTCGGACATATCATCTGTCCCCGCCTAGATCATCTTGTCATGGTGTGTTCTGTTCCACGCAGCAGATGGTTGGACCTGATTGTAGATGTCCAGTGGGTCCACGTCACCTTGGGATGCAGAATGGGTGGCTGGATATAACAATTTATAGAGAGTACTAATGAACCTAGTCGGTTCTACGCATGATGAGACCACTAACTTGGAATGATCCCTACCCCAACAGGCAAGGGCATAAAGCAAAGCCAGAAACCACATAGATACATACATACATACTTACATACATACTTACATACATACATACATACATACATACATACATACATACAAACATACATACATACATACTTACATACATATATCCACACATACATACATACTTACATACATACATACATACATACATACATGCATAAATACATACACATATTCTGCATGCATATATACATGCAGACACACGCATGCATCATGTGTATGTGTGATGAGATAGATAGATAGATAGATTGATAGATGCATAGATGGATGCATAGATAGATAGATAGATAGATAGATAGATAGATAGATAGATAGATAGATAGATAGATAGATAGATAGATAGATAGATAGATGATAGATAGATAGATAGATAGATAGATAGATAGATAGATAGATAGATAGATAGATAGATAGATAGATAGATAGATAGATAGATAGATAGATAGATAGACAGACTTATATTTTGTGAAAAAATATGTCAATTACAGGACGTTAGAGCTGAATTTGGCAGTCAGAATATTTGAATAAATGTAAAAGAAAGCAACATATCCCGTCCAAAAATATATTTTTTTTTTTTTATTTCCAAAAAATATCTACATTATGCCTGGGACAGTTCATTCAAAGTAGGCACCCTGAGTCCCACCACGGCCTCAGCGCAACTCTGGAATATAGCACATGATCTCCTCAATGCATTCCAGGGAAGATCATCGAGTACCAACTTCATTTTGGTCACCAGCAAGGCCTCAGTGTTGCAAGAAGAGCGGTGGGTGTCTTTCTCAACCGCGCCTTACAAATGGTCATCTGTGGGATTAGAATCGGGGGCATTTATGATGCCAGGAATTGGGGTTGATGAAGTCGTGGAAATCCGCCGATGACCACTTCTGTTTCTTTCTGGAAGTGGGGCATGTAGCCCCACCGTGCTGCCACACATATGGCCTTGCAACAGCAACCCTTTCTATCCAGGGATTGATCACATCTGCAACAGCTACACATAGACCTCTGAATTCAGCCTAAGGCCCTGTTCAGATATGCGGCGATGAATATTGGCTTGTGGACGCAATTAGGACACTTGCTGTGTCTCTTGCTGCAGGCCATGGCTTAATTGACTCCGTTGCAGTTGTCCATGCCAGCTGTCAATGTCAGCTGTCCAGCATTTGTACTGTTCACAGTCCGCCATGTCAACAAGCGTTTTCTCAACTACAACTTTATTCTTAATGCTCTCCAGCACCATTCACTGTTCACAAACACATCCATTTTGTTCCTGAAAAAAAAAAGAAAGAAAGAATCATAGAAATTCTTCAAATTTAGCCCAAACACCCCACGCTATCACTTCTAGATAATTTGAATAATATAAGCAATGTGCATGGCAGACATTATGCGAATAGTATGAACTCGTTAAAATACTCGACACAGTTTCCTAAGATATTACAACGACAATGTCCGCTTTATAAAGCGTTCGCACCATTTATGGAATCGGAATTAAGTTGCATCAAGCCCGTCAGCATTGTTCTACGCCAACATTAGGCCATTAGCAAATATCTCAGTCAGTCTACATTTTCTCTCCCTGTATTTCTGATTGAATATTTTATTGCAGCTTCTTGTTTTCCTACGCGTTTTCATATTCTGTAGTTTTCTATTAATTTACATTGTGCTGATTTAATAAACTATCGTTTCCTTCTCTTATTTTTGGAAAATTTATTCTATCAATTAATTGGCATATGCACATCATGTTTCTTTTTTATTTATTCATTAATTATATGCATGTATCAATCAATATATATGTGCACATGTGTGTGTATACACCATTTTGCCTTTTTATCTTCTTACATGTTTCAGTCATTGGCCTGTGGTCCAACTGGAGCACCATCTTCAAGGATTTAGCTCAGAGGAATCGATTCCAGTAAAAATATTGCTTACTCTATCGGTCTCTTTTTGCCAGACGTAAAAAGTTACGTGGATATAACAAAAAAATCAACACCATTGTCGAGAGTTGCTTGGTATTAACACACACAGGCATATATACATCTGTATGTATGTGTATATATATATATATATATATATATATATTATATATATATATGTATTGGCAACTCCAATTGTAAATTAAAATCATTTTATTTTATTTACGAAAGATTGCCGAAACTATGCATAGTCCAGGAGAAATAGGGTAAAAGTTTTTATTTCTCATTCCCTTTCAGAATTACAACTATTAGTGGTTTGGAGTTTAACTGAACTGCTCTTTCTAGTGAGTCAGATGTCCTATTATGGTCATCTCTTATGTGTTTAAATGTACACTGTATTTATATATATATATATATATATATATATATATATATATTACCTTTCCAAATGCCGTGATGGCCTAGAATGCCATTCCACAGACAATGGTCACAGACAATGGACTGCCGTTAAAGTACCCCAACACGACGCGGGGACTCGCTGGATAGTATGGTCCAACAGGTTTAAAACGAAGCCTTTATGTCGTCTTCAGATATGAGGGTAGGGGCATACATAGACCTCAGAGTAAGGAATCGGTCTCGAATGATAGGGATCCGAACAGTCATCGACGCTCACTGCTGGCATTTGAGACGAGTCTGTCTTGGTCCACGATTTGCCTTTTGATGGGCTCCTTGAGAGCAGTCAGCTAAAAGTTTTTTGTGCGTTTTGATGTCGACATAAGTTCCTTGCCTTTCCTGATGATAAATCTGCATAATGTACTCCTTATTTCTTCGGAATTAGGAATATGCAGCCTTCGAAACATATGTCGAAAATAAAGGAAATTTGTTAACAAGTCGTTCAACTCCATTCTTTCATAAACTTATATATATATATATATATATATATATATGTGTGTGTGTGTGTGTGTGTGTGTGTGTGTGTGTGTATGAATTTGTGTGTGCCTATATTTATGTATATGTATATATATATGTATGTATATATATATATTTATATATATATATGTATATACATCATCTAAGAATATTTGAAGAAAGATTTTTTTCCCGGAATAGCTTATCAGATTATGGATGACTAAATTACAACAGGTATATAGCCAATTGTTTGTATTATAGTACGTTGTTGTACGATTCAAAACTATTTATTCTTTACAAACAATACACAATGCTTCAAGCGAACCACAATACTCTCGTAAAACGTTTTTATGTCCTGTACCCATATATGCATGTATATATACATATATATGTAGGTACGTACATATATGTATGTTTATATGCAAATATTTATATATTATTTATATTATATATATATATGTATATATGTATATATATGTATGTGTATATATGCATGTGTGTATATTCAACTATATATATATGTATGTATGTATGTATGTATATGTGTGTGTTTGTGTGTGTGTGCATAGGTATATCTACGCATATATATATTCATATATCTTTATATATATAAAACTGAGAATGTGTCTGTCTGTCTGTGTGTTTCCCTAAAACTTTAGAACTACACAACCAATTTCATTCAGATTTTACACATGCCTTACTTAGGGTCTGAGGAGTGTCATCAGCAAATATTAACTTTTTGCCTAGGGCGAGCCAACAGCAATAACATATTTTCTCCACTACGATTCCCTAAAACTTGAGAACTACACAACCAATTTCATTCAAATTTTGCACATGCCTTACTTACGGTCCATGTAGTTTCATGGGCAAAAATAAATGTTCAACCTCGTGCCTAGAGCGAGCCCATAGCAATATCATATCTTCTCTATTTCAGTATTACGTGTTAAAAGTGAAACAAAAATATTTCTCTATTCTATGTCAGATGCTTTCACTTTAACAATAAAAATAATAATAACAATTGAATTATATGTAGTAAGTTATAATTAAAATCAAACTAAATTATAATATAATCGTAACATACAAAATTAAAAATAGCAATTGGTATAAAATTGCATCAATGATTTGAACTTGAATAAGTGGTTTCACATGAATCGGAATAAATTAAAAATATAATTAGCGTGCAGAAATGGAATAGTCCAGATGGATAATAAAAAAATTAATTAAAGAAAAGACTATTGTCTATAAAGTATACAATGTAGAGAAAAAAGAAGCGCTAACAATTCCAGTCTGTTATATATTTTGATAATTGTTATCACTAGCGATATCAAGATATAACTTTGTATTTTGCATTTTATGTGTAGATGTATATATATAGATGTACATGTAATATGTACACATATATATACACATATATACATGCACTAGCACTATGACCCGGCAACGACGGGTCTTTAATGCTAGTATGTATATAAATTATATGTACGTAAGTATATATATATATATATATATATGAATTATGTATACGAATATATGTGTATGTAGATATGTATATAGATATATATATATATATATATATATATATACATATATATATATATATATATAATATCTATATAGATATATATATATATATATATATATATATATGTATGTATGTATGTATGTATGTTATTTATGTATGTATACAGCAATAAGAAAATGTGGGGGATAAATGGTGGAATTCATCAACTTTTAGACATTATATTATTTCAATATATTTATTTATTTATTAAAATGACAATTATAACAATATAAATACATGTATAACATATTATGCTTTACATATAATATATAAAATATAATTATATCAGTAATTATTAAAACATATAACATATAGTAATAGTAAAAGCTTCGTCCAGGACGAGATGGACTTCTTAAACTTCATATCTAATAGTGTCCACCAGGAGACAATTCTTTGTACTTTCGATGTAACTAGTCCACGCACCCACATCCCACACGACGTCGGAATTGAAGCGATAAATTTCTGGTTAACAGAAATGATTCTCAACCACCATCGTTTTCGAAGGGCTAAAATTAATATTGGGAAGTAATCACTTCTTGAACAACTTCTACTTACAAGTAAGTGGAATGGCAATGAAGACAAAATTAGCCTCCACTCATGCATCCCTCGTAATGAGCTTCTTGGAGCTCAAATTTTATACCGAACTAACGGAAACATTTAACGTACAATTCTGCATTTATATACGTATATATATAAAAAAAAATTTGCAAACAATATTTGGATGACTGCTCTATATTCTGGACCAAAAACCAAGAAGACGTAGGAATCTTTCACCCACTTTTAAATAATTTACATACCTCAATAAATACCAACCGAAACTAAACAAAAAATAATGCCCAAACCACTACCATTCTAACAATCTATAGAAAGACACCAAACAAACAGTGCCTGAATAATGAGAACTATAAATAATGTACACTTTTTTATGTATATAGATATACATATATATATATATATATATATATATATATATATATATATATATATATATATATATATATATAGTATGTATGTATGTATATGTATATATTGTGGGTATGTGTGTATAGGTGCGTGTATGTATCTCTGTATGTGCATGCAGGTGTGTATGTATAAAATTATATGTATATAGGAATATATGCTTGTATGGGGGTACAACCTCTTGTGTATGTATGTGTGTATATATGCGTACGAGTGTATAAAGCTGTGTGCATATTTGTATATATATATATGTGTGTATGGTTGTAAATATACATATGTGCGCGTGTGTGTTTATATATGTATGTATGGGTATGTATGCATACATGCACTTACATGTACATATGAGTAGGTTAGTACAGTTATGTAGGTGTGTGTGCATACATATGCAGAGAAATGTGTGTGTATGTGTGTATGTTTGTGTGTGTCTTGAGGGATATTGATAAGTGTATGTATACATATAGATCGTTAGCCACTACACACATTTTTTCTCTCTTTGTTTCTCTCCTTGTTTTTTCTGTGCCCCTTTCTGTAGAAGAGCGTAGGCTCGAAACGTAAAAGACTTTTTTCTATTCCTGAGCGTTATACTAATACATTTGTTTGTTTTGTAACCACCTGTCTTCGTCTTTTGTTTTTTTCGTAAACTCTCCCTATATATATATATATACATACATGTATATTTATTATGTATATCTGGATATGTATGTGTGTATATATCTATGTACATATATATATGTGTGAGTGTGTGATGTATATGTGTATATGTATATATGTGTGGTGTGTGTGTGTGTAAATATATGTATGCATATATATATATACATATATATATATATATATATATATATATATATATATATATAGATATATATATATATATATATATATATATAGATATATATATATATATATATATATATATTATATATATATTCGTATAGTGTATGTGTGTTAGGATTTCTTGGTTTTCTGTGAATCGATTTTGATGAAACTATTCCCAGCTGGTTTGCACACTATTACAACACCGTTGTTACGTTTTCATTATTTTGTGTAACGTCCTTTCTTTTTTATTTCAGGTTTTCCAGTTTTCGGTCGAACGACGATAATAGCTTTTGAATGAAAATATCTCATCTAGCCATTTTTCTTTTTTGCAAAAAAAGGAAGGATAATGATGCATATTAAGCATACATTGAGTATATATTTAACAGAAAACAATAATGATGTTATAATATTTATTAACCTAATGAATTATTTAACCAAATGAGCGGAAATTTCGACGGATAACTTCAAAAACCTTATTAGTCACGGAATCTGTCAGTTTCTTAATAGTAGCTGGCTGGACTGCCTCTGCTGCATCTTTCAAGGTCAATCATAAGACATCTTTCAGCGTAAACTGGCGTTCATTGGCATAAACATCTTGTTTAATGATGCAACAAAGTCCATGACGTTAGACTCGAGTTGTGTTCAGTTCACTGACCAAATCAGGGCGACCGTTGACGAACCCGATTGTTGGGAAAATGGTTGGGTCTATTTTTGAGGTAAGCGTCACCAACGTTTACGTCAACAACAGGATGGAGAAGTCATGTTGTGGGCTGGTATCATTAGGGATAGACATTTTGGCCCAGTCAGGGTGCCTGAAGAGGTTCGAGTGACTACAGCCGCCTACTGCAATATCCTGTAAGTGGTTTTCGGTCTCTGGCTAGATGACATAGTGTGAAAACCAGCTGGGACAAGTTTAATCAAACTCGATTAACAGAAAACAGAGGAATCCTAAGTTTCACCCCTAAGCTATTAGCATGGTTCTGGGTGTATAGATAATGCACCGTTACTAAAAGTGCCCAAATGTGTATGAAGCACCAGAATTGCTAGAAACAAGTGTCATCGACTCTTTACCCACAAAGGCACATGTTCTATGTACTGACAAGGTTGTCTCCCTTGTCACTACATACAACATGTGCTATTGTGGCTGAAGTGTCAATGACTCTGACTTCTAGCAATGCTAAAATGCTCCCTGCACTCTTGCTCACTTTTAGTGACGGCGAATTATTTACTTTCCGTTTTTAAATTGCAACTAGCCACCTTTATTATATATATATATATAGGGTTAAGGAATAATTCATGATTGTTTTCTTTGTTTTCAAATTTATTTTAAACAAAATTACTACAACAAATTAATCAATAATATACTCTCCGATGTTGTTTACGATTCCCTCCCATTGTACAGTACCTTTTTCGATACCTCGTCAATAGAAATCTCCCGGTCTTGACTCAAAGAATTCGGGTAACCAAGCCCTCAATTCTACGTCATTATTGAACAATATACCGCTGAAAGGGTTCGAAAGTGGTCGAAAAAGTTGAAGATGTGACGGCGCCAAGTTTGGAATGTATGCAGGATGAGGCAGCGCTTCCGATTCCAGTTTCTGAATCGCAGCTTTAGCCATATTGGCGATGTGAAGACGGGTGTTGTCGTGATGCAGAAGAACGCCATTTTATCTATTCAGTCTTTTTTGCTGAATTGCTTCTTTGAGTCGATGCAGTTGTTGAACGTAGAGCTCCACATTGAATAGGTGGTTACGCTCAAACAGTTCGTAATGAATTATGGTTTCCCAGTCCCAACATACACACAACATAGTCCTGCGGGCTTGAAGGTTTTGCTTTGCTCGAGGAGTCGCTTGTTTGTTGGGACTGAGCCATTTTTTTCGCTGCTTCATATTGACGTAAAAGCACAAATTTCCATCGCCTGTAACAATGTGGTAAATGAAAGGTTTTTTGTGAGCGATGTCGAGCGAGCAAACTGATGGCGGTTATAAAGTGTTGACTTTTGTTGTTTTCATTCAGTGTGTGCCACCCAAGTGCCGAGTTTCTGAACTTTGCTCATTGATAGTTTGCCAAAGAGAGTTTACCACAGTTTTTTTTTATCACAATCCATCAGTTTCACCAATTCTCTGGACATTCGGTGGGGATTTTCGTGAAGAAGCTGATTCAATCACTCTTCATCGAACTCAGTTGGTTATCGGTGTGTGATCCGTCCCTCAGGTGAAAAATCTCATTTTGGAAGCTCGAAAATCAACGGTGGGTTGTACTATGAAGTATTGCTCCTTCTCCATACACAGCACAGACCTCACGAGCAGGTTCGGCGGCCTTAATATCTCCTCACTTAAATGCAAATATCAAATGGTGTCGAAAATGCTGTTTTGTCCACTTGACATTCCATTTGAATGATCTGAAAATACACCAAAAGCAATAAAATTAAAATATCAAAACACACTATCTTTTAGAGCAAAAAATTCTCCTTTAGATAACAAGATATGTTGCCAATGCATTTTATTTCTGCGTGGACTTTTAAATTTGAAAAAAAACGCTCATGAATTATTCCTCAACCCTATATATATATACCTCTGTGTGTGTGTGTTGTGTGTGTGTGTGTGTGTGTGTGTGTGTGTGTGTGTGTGTGTGTGTGTGTGTGTGGTATGATCAGGCGAAAAGGAATTATTATCAACACAAGGCTGCACATTAATACTGTAGAAGGAATGTGTTTTCATTCGTATGTTTTGAGGGTAAATGATATCGAAATTTATCTCATTTCCCATTTACACAACGTTGTACATATATGTGCGTTTAGCTGTAAATGTGTGAGCCTAACATAAATGTATATTAAATTATTCATCGATCGTATTTCATAGCTGATTGCACATTATATCCAATAAAGTAGTGATGACTGTTCATGTGATTTAAAGAAATAACAGTACATTGGTTTCAAAAGTGATTCGATATTGTTACACAACTGGCACAATACCAACTTGATCCAACTCTACAGTACAATTGACTTAATATCTGTAATATATACGCTGCAAGTTAATCTAAAAGTCCAGTTACAAATGTCAGTGCTAGTAATGTCAATGAAAATGTCATCTAGAATAAAATCAACAAATGAATATTTTGCCCTTCAATCAATTGTAAATTTCAATATTTAAAAGAATGAAGGTGAAGGAAAAATTAATTAAAAGTTCTTTCCTTCACATTGTCTCCCTCAATGATGTTGAAGATTTCACCAATATTGTAAAGAATTTTTCTTCTAAATAAACATTAAACTACTTTCAATAGTGATATGTCAGTATTCTAACACTAATTGCAGTTCCTTGTTTACATATTGTAAGCAATGAAAGTAGAAATTTGATAACGCCAACCAGTAATTTTTGCTTTGCATTATTCAATTTGTGCTTAATTTATCACTATATTACAAGAGGCTCAGAAAATAATTTAATGAATTTTTGTGAATGATATATTTAAGTTATTTTACTGTATTTTACTGTTAGATTTCGTGTTTTACTTCTGCCAGGTAATGAACATAATTTTCATTGATTCCCTCCCTTTTTCTGTTAAATACATATATACACACATTTATATGTGTCTACATATATATATAGGTGTGTGTGTGTGTGTGTGTGTGTGTGTTGTGTGTGTGTGTGTGTGTGTGTATGATGTAAGATGTGTCCATCATAGAATTTCTGGCACGCTAGAAGGAACAGCCAAAATCCAAACCACTATTAGGGATAAACTTCCAAAGGAATGAAAAATAAAAACATTTACCATCTATCTCCTGGGCCATGATTTCTCACTTTTTTTAGCAAATAAAATAATTTGTTAGGCGAAGTCTTCATCAACAGGTACGCCTAGATTAAACATATAAGTACGAGTCAATCCAGCATGTGCCCCGTGCTTACTTCGAAAATTTTCCAGAAAAAATTATCAATAATTAATAATATCAGGGTAATGAAAATTTTCTTCAGGTCTAGTAGACTATCCCTGTCAAAAGATTACTGAGTAAGGGCTGTTTAAGGACGGTGAATGTAACACATGGGAGAATTGTTCAAACCCCAATGATTCCCCTTCAAAATAGGATTTTGGTGCTCCTTCACTACACTTGCTCGTGATTAGAGATGCGCCAGCCACTAGGTCTACCACGTGACAAACAGATCTGCGGTGTTGAGCAGAATATTTGTTCATCTTTTACATCATCTGTTCTCATATGCATTTGGAATATTTGCACGCTCTCAAAATGGTAAGGAGCAACAAATCTAGGGAATGAAATATGGAATATAAAATGGACATCACAGTTCTCACCGAATATCGAAGATTGAGAAAGCGCTAAGAAAAACAACGAAAAAGCAATACAACACCACCTGTTCAACAACATATATAAAAAAAGAAAAGGAACCTAAACTAGACGGGTGGGGCTCTTAGTGAAAGAAAATATGAACAGCTTCAATGAATTCCACATCATTTGTGATTTAGTTGCCAATTTTACCTTGAAATAATCTAAACATGCAATAAAATCAGCAACTATCCAAAAAGAAAATCGAAACTATCTCTATGGACAGACTACTGAAATAATTGTCTTTCGTCAAACTTGCTATACCAGCATAAAGAAAGACCTAAACGTCCAAAAAGCGCAAAGAATTTAGCAGTGATATCATGATGAACAAATGGCAAACGGCTAGGCGTAATGATTGTCTAAAAATAGCAGAAACTATATTGAAAGAAAAGGAACAATAAAATGTCCAAATTACAAAAATGTAAACAAAATTACATCGTACAAAACAAAAGCGTTAGTGCCCCAAACATTAAAGTAGTCAACAAGGTCACTATTAATAATCACAGAATAGTAAACTGCAGGTACCAAAGAGATCTGCAATGCGAAAGACAAACACTATTCCAATCTAAGAATAAACCAATCAGGACCGCCGTAAGAAAAATCAATTTTTTCCAAATAGACCTAATACCGCAATAGCTAAACAACTAACCAAAATATTTATAATGAACCTTAATGCCTCATCATTCACATCACTCAAGTATCGAAAATTTGATTTCGTTCAATATATCTCTGCAAAAGTTGTAAAGAAATGAGCTCCTGAACCGTTGACCTATAAAGCTTCAAAGTGCCACACACAAATTGTTAACCAAGAATATGTCGTTCAGAATTTAATAAGTGGTTTTCCGAGCAACTAATCAAAGCATTAACAATACATAACAAGACGCAGTCATAGCCTTTGTGGCCTACAAAAATTGCATTAATCTCTGCTGAAATATTAGCAATGATGTCAGCACAACCCAAGATGCAGAACCAATACACATAAAAGCCTTAGCGTAGATCTACAATCATACAAAATATTTTATCGAACAATACAAAATGAGAGGAAAATTAAATGGAAATTAATATAGATGATATGTTTCTCATGCACTCATTCACAGGCAACAGTTTTCGTAAGAAGAAATCCAACTGAACTTCAGGGAACGTTAGAACAACTAAATATAGAGTGACAAAGATTGAAATAAAATGAAATAATGGTCAATAAACTGACAAACTACTCTCATATCAAAGCTATATCCCCTATATCAAATAGCCAATAGTTACATTTACATTGACCAACTTAAACAAAACCAGATAAGGAAAAGAAATAAATTGGTGATTTATCTTATGTGACAAATCCTTTTTGAATAATTTCTACTTTTACAAGGAAAATGCGCTGAAAGCTTTAACAATAAGTGTGCATGTAATGCATCATTCCAAGAAATCAAAATGTACAGTAATACCTTAGAAACTAGTAAGAGGCGTAGAAGTTGCTGTGTGGTATATAGCTTGCTTACGAACAACATGGTTCCGGGTTCAGTCCCATTGCGTGGCACCTTGGGCAAGTGTCTTCTACTATAGCCTCGAGCCGACCAAAGCCTTGTGAGTGGATTTGGTAGACGGAAACTGAAAGAAGCCCGTCGTATATATATATATATATATATATATATATATATATATATGTATGTATATGTATGTGTGTGTATATGTTTCTGTGTCTGTGTTTGTCCTCCCAATATCGCTTGATAACCGATGCCGGTGTTTTTACGTCCCTGTAACTTAGCGGTTCGGCAAAGAGACCGATAAGTACTAGGCTTAGAAAGTCCTAGGATCGATTTGTTCGACTAAAGGCGGTGCTCCAGCATGGCCGCAGTCAAATGATTGAAACAGGTAAAAGAGTAGTATTCGATACGATTAACTCATCAAACCCACGAAGGCATTAGATTTAGAAAAATGTTGGGAGATTATGAAACACGTATATGGACCCGAATTAGCGAAAGTGACAGAGCAGAGCTGGGTCGATCTTTAGATAACAGTGAATATGAAGGAATCGTAAAACTGAATGGCTGACATTCTTGACTGTTTTTGAGTATCTCACAGCTCGAAGGTCCTCCGAGCCATCAAGTCCGCAGTTGTTCCACTTATTAAAAGAATTGCATAAAACCGAAGTTATGCCAATAACACCTTCTCTCCCGCCGCACTTTCTCAAAACAACGGTAACTGGTATCTACGTGCTTCCAATTAACGGTAACTTGACACAATTCCAACCACAGTACATTGAATGAGACACTTCTAAACTGCCTCAGACCAAAATCTTTAATTTTAAAGACATAGCTAGTTTTCGAAGCAACAACCTCGGCTTAATTTAGTTACAATCTCATGTGAGGGTACGAGATACGAACCATACACAACCAACATATTGTGGAACTGAAGTATTTAGTTTTTTCTTTGTCCAGAAAATACTTTCAGAATCCTTCGCAGATACGACTAGAAAATTAAAAATCCTTCACTGAAATAACAATAGCACAGTATATATCAAACAATGTGTTTGTCTGACCCGTGTTATGCCCGGACAAAACTATATATGCAGTTAGACGTCCTAGCTGAAGGACCAAACAAGTAGTTCAAAGACCAGCTGAAAACTAATTTAATAGAAAGTAACAAAAACTTTTTCAAGAGATTAAAAGAAAACTCACTACCAGTTATTTATTCTGCGAATTCAGAGTTGTATTATTTTGGAACTCTGACAGAAAGAGCAAAGAACATGTGAAGAGGAGCTTTGGAAGTTTCGGTTATAGGCGCTCTGCATGGTTGAGAAGACACGTATGAATAGAAGGCAAAAATGTTCACATACTCTGCACAATAACAAATCTATTTTTCTTTATCAGATAAAGAGAGAGTGAGAAACATAAATACACACGCACACCCAGATTCAGATATATGTATGCATGTATAGATATATGCGTGAATATATGTATATATATATATATGTATTTATATATATTATATATATATATATATAATATATATATATATAATATATATATATATATATTATATATATTCATATATACAATGATATAATCTTACGTTCATGAAGAATGTATATGTATGAGTGTGTATATATATGTAAGTGGTTGTACAACAAACGCACAAATACATACACACAATTTCATACACACATATATATGTATGTATGTATGGTTGTGTGAATATATGTATGATTGATTATACATACATACATATATATATATATATATATATATATATATATATATTATATATATATATATATAGATAGATAGATAGATAGATATATATATCGACATGAATTATAGACGAGGGCAGCGGAATCAAACCCCATTATACAGCAAATGTACCCACAGCTAGGACAAGGCACATACAGGAGTGATGATGTAAAACACACAGACTCAGCAAGTCAGAGAGACCATGGTTTTACTCCAGCATGAGCATGGCCGCATGGCTGAAACGAGTAAAAGAGTGAAAGAGTAATATATATATATTATATATATATATATATATATATATATATATATATATATATATATATTACGTTTATATATTTGTTGTGCAAGATTTTTTATGTGAAGTCGTGTGTTGAAACAGACATTGTTGTATTTCGGAATGGTCATTTTGCCAGTTTAGCCAATAAATATATACATATATACATATATACATATGTGTATATAGTCGAAATTTACAGAAAAAACCAAAAGCCGATGACGAAACAGCAAGCAGTTGTCTTAGATTGACGCTCGGAAAGGTGAGAAAGTTTCGAGCCTGCGCTTTTGAACAGAAAGGAAGACGAAGAAATAAACAGAGAGGGAATAAATGTGTGTATGTTCTTATACATATTTATATCAGGTCATTCCATAAGATCTGTCCGAATTTTGAATAAAGAAAATAATCGATCAAATGTTATATTTAACTGAAATTTAATCATCAATGTACTTTCCCTGATTATCTATGACGTCCTTGAATCTATTTACAAGCTTTTTAATCCCATCAATGTAAGACTGTTTTGCTTTCAAATCGAAGAACTCTGAAATGTCAGTTTCGACCTCCTCCTGCTTTTCGAAAGTTATGTTCCCCTAATGCTTCTGTAAACTACAAAACAAGTGGTAGTCTGAAGGAACAAGGTCAGGAGAATCAGGTGGATGAGGAATATTTTCCCAACCAAGCTCTTCGATCTTCTTTGATGTGATTTTTTCAGTGTGAGGTCGCGCATTGTCCTGATGAAACATTAGTCCTCTTCGATTCACTAAAGCGGGTCTTTTTACTCTTCAAACTTGGTTCAAACGTTCTAATTGCCGACAGTAGACTTGGCTAATGCTTGTTGCAATTCAAAGTGAAATACTCCCCTGCAATCCCACCAGACAAAGAAAAGAAACTTCTTCCCTTGAAGTTCCCTTCTCGGTTGTTGTTGAGCTTTTTTCCCTTTTACAAAGCCATTGTTTACGACGTTTAACATTTCGATAGAAGATCCATTTTTCCTCACCAGTCACAAGTCTATCCAGAAAGGCTGAAATGGGTTCGTGAAAATGGAGAGAAGAGCAGATGTCATCTCGGGATTTGCGGTTGCTTTCAGACAATTTATGAGGCAGCCATATTCCAAGTTTAGGAACTTTTCCAAGTTGTTGAAGATGACGATGAACAGTTGTATGGTTTGAACTAAGCTTTATTGCCAATTCTTCAACTGCAGGATTTTCTTCAAGTAATACCTCAATAAGCTTATCATCAAACACAACTGGACATCCTGTTTGATCTTCATCTTCAAAGCTCAAATCCCCACTTCGGAATTTTGCAAACCTTCTGCTGCAAGTTCTTTCAATCAAGTATTCTTTCCCATAAATTCAGTGTATGTTTCGAGTTGCTTCGGCAGCAGACTTTCTTTTTTTGTACTCATAAAGTATTATGAACCTCAATTGACCTTTGGATACTTCCATGTTAGAAATTTAATCAAAGAAATTTTAATTCTATTATTCTGTAAAATAATATTAATTAGTTTAACTGTACACAAATGCATAAAAAATCATTTTTAATTCCATTAGACATTCTAAAATACTATTAAATTCCATTCAATTTTTAAAAAGGTAAAATCGGGCAGAACATATGGGATTACCTGATATATATATATATATATATATATATATAATATATATATATATATATATATATATTATATATATATATATAAGATATATATATATATATTATATAGAGGGCATAACTATACATAATTATATACGCTAGGGGGGACTCTTAAACTCAAAAGCTACCAAAATAAATAAACACATCGTACCGAATGCAACTCTTGAAGCAAGTCATTTAAAAACAAAATTTAACTGCAGACAACGTAATTTCATAATTAGTGCAGTAATTCACTATTTAATCATCAGTGCAAGCATAATTCAAAATTTATAACGAATGAACAAAATCAGCATACCAGACGAACAACCAATTTATCCAACGTAGCAATTAGAAACGTTCACGCTTTATAGATCTATGTAAATGGCGAGATTTTTCGAATCGCACTTCGATAACAACGTGCATATTGGGAATAGAAATTCAGTACTGAATATACTCCGGTTAAATTTACAATTTAAAAATAGGATAAAATATGGTAATCTCCTCTATATAATATAAATAAATATATTCAAGTGAAAAAAATTGGTGGACCTTTTCTCTTATGAGGTTTTTCACGCTAACTACTTGATAAATCCTTATAAAGATTTTATCCTATTTTTAAATTATATATATATATATTATTTCATTTGATTTCATCTAATTTCAGCTCACGAGCTGTGGCCTTGCTAGGGCACGACTATCGGTGTCTTTTCCTGAACCGGTATGTTACGGAGATGTAAATACACCAACATACACACACACACACATTCTTCTAATATATATATATTAGAAGAAATGAGGTACTCAGAAATCTGGATGGTTTTATATTTAGAGATATTTATTAGTATGTTACATGTTTTTATAAATCATATATCATATATATCAGCGCTTTCGTCCACTCTAGTAGAGTTGTCAAATTGAACTTTTGCAGGAATTTTGTCTCTTTTTATATTATTATTGAGTGTGTAGGGGTGGGGAGCCATATAAGATAATACAAGAGGGTGAGGAATGGTGGGAACGTTTGAGAGAGCGCGCGCGTGTGTGTGTGTGTTTGTATCTGAAAGGATTTGTTAAAGAAAAAGAGAAGGAAAGGAAGAAGAAGGAGAGAAAAAAGAAAAAAATGTTGATATATTTGCAGCTGGTCAGTCTTTCAATAGTAAATGATTCTTGGCTTTTAGAAATGGCAAACCCAGATGGGTTCTCCAAGGGGAGAAAAATGTCCCTTTTCAAACGATTGTCTGGATTTCCTTTTTATCTGACCTGTTGCAAAACTGTAAACACATTTTTTACTTCCTCCTCTCTTCCTCCTTCCTTTCATTCCCCTTTCCCATTTGACACTTCCTTCAGATACAGAGACATCCACACACACGCGCGCACATCCACACACACACCCTCTCACAAG
>NC_043005.1:8225019-8250019 GCF_006345805.1 Octopus sinensis | reverse complement strand
TAGATGTATAATTTAGAATGTTACTGGTAACTATAGCTTACAAGTGGCACATCCATTGGGAATTTATATTTTTTACAAATAAACATAGTAATACCTTCATATTTTTTTAGTGTGAAATTAAATACATCTGAATTTTTATAATAGTTCTCTCACTCATTTTAAGTTTATTTTCAAAACCTGGTTAATTTGGTATTATTGTGTATAACCGATATCAATAATTCTATTATGTTGACAACGTCGGGATAATGAATTGTTTTATTTTTCTTCTTCATACTAGAGGCTCTTCACGCAAGAGAAATCCAACTTTCTCAGGCGTGGAAACCTGCCACCTGTCGAGAAGAAAGCTGTCATCGCAGGAGACTAGATCTAGTGCACAAATTCTTAATCAGAATCGAGGTAAGAGCTTAAAGCTACATTCTGAATAATTGATTGAGCCAAGCTATTTCACGGTAATTTCATTTCCATCTAACTAACGTACAGAAGGGACACGTGAAAGTAAAGTCACCTACAAACTGTAGCTGATTTTCCTGTCCAAATTCATTGTCCTGGCAATTAGATTACGCAGACATATAAATTGATTTCTAATTTGGCATCATTATCTGTCACTACCTAGGGCGAATGAGTTGTTACAGCACAAGTGCATATCAGCTATTAAATATATAATATCAGATTCTCACCAAGATCACTTCCAAATTCTCTTCCGGCTTATCCCAGCTGGAAATGTTAAAAAGTCATTCGAAATCACCATACTGTTTAAATCAAAGCTGAATAAATACAATACTCTATAATAGATAAATACTATTTCTCAAAGAATTATTCAATTTTCAAAAACAGAAATAGTTAGCGATGATTTTATCATAGCATTGTCATTAAGTTTGAATTCTAACACAACAGTAGGTTAGGTAAATGATTCGTCTCTATCAGATATGCCTAAAACCCTGTGACTTCATTTTTAAGTCACTACATCTCTATATTGTACACAATCATCTCAGATATGTCAGTTAACGTTAGTTGTATACGTAATACACGGTTAGTAAATAGATTATTCCCTGAAAGCAGGAAAATATTACTTCATTACGTTGACACGAGAAAAAGTCTTATGCACAATAATACTTATAACACGTTTAAATCCACAAACGTGTATGTGAGTCAAAAACAGCATTTAGAGGAATTATTTCGAAAGGAAAGGCACCTCAGTAGATCAATAATAAGTATTGATCTCATTTAGTGTCATGAAGAGCTTTTACGTAAAATATTGAATTGAAAGTTCAACAATATTTTAAATATAATTCAAGAATTAATGTTTAACTATACTATTGGTGTAATTCTAAAGCTGCCATTATATTGTCTTAATATATTCAGAGAAATGTGGCTTTCTTTTTCTCCTTTTCAGTGGATCCAAAGCGTGAAATAGGATTAGTTGCAGAATTCTGCCAAGAGATGGAATACAACATATAACACAGGATTAATAGCATCTGCCGTTTTCTGAGAGTGTTTCAATGAATATTCTATACATTTTTCCTCCAGAATCGATCGAAATTGTTACATTTCTTTGCAAATAACAATTTCTATTCACTTGGAACTATAAAAAGATACCCTACTTCAGAATAACAGTGTTTTAAAAAGCTACAAAATAAAATACAACGATTTAACATAGCTGTTTACTTTATTCTTCGCAGTTACCAGTTTTTCTATTCAACATTTTTCAACTGTTTTATATTTCTTTTCCTCTTTTTTTCCCTACGCAGTGTAGTTACATGCGGGATTGTTTGTTTGCATATAATTTTATCACACTTTGACCATGCTGTTTTATCGTTTGATAATTTATTTGCATATGATAAATGTTTAATCATCCATTTTACCAGTCTTCATTCAATATTTGATGACAGTTAAATCTCTAATCTCTATTAATCACTATCTAATCACCGTTTGATCTTCATGAATTCTAAACTTTGATCGACATTTCACCAGGATAAACATTAATTAATCCACACTTCAGAAATTACTCGAGCACATCTTGTTGTCTGTTTAATCACCTTCATAATTTACGGACAGTGCATTTATTTTCAGTTATTTTCAGTAATTTGTTCACTATATGACCGCAATTTAATCCGTTTTGGTTATCATTAAGGAAATATTTCAGGAGATAGGTTTACGTATAATCCTTATTTCCTATTAACTGCTGAATATTTTAATTTTAATAAGTTTTCTTACTTTTGAAGACCTGTAAAAGAGAATCGAAAGTTAATTCTTCAATGTCTGGACGTTAATGGAAATAATTAGATAGTACACGTGGCAAGTTAATTTCAAAGTGAATAGGCCTCCTATCTACAGTAATCAAATGCTAACGCAGGTCACCGACGAAAAGACTATATAAAACGTGGCTGCTTGTAAATATTCTCACTATCCATCATTCTATGACAGCTGAATGGTAAATGTGTAAGACTTCTATAGTTTATGAGTTTTAAAGAAGTATTTGGATGATGCAATTACCAACAATAATAATTAGCTTTAATATTCATTTAATCTTTAACTGCCGTTGTTTGCTTTATGACACCATGACTCCTGATTTCTTGTCCTATGTCGAAAGTCACGTAAAATATATTTGGTAGCATGTCAAATTCAACTTTATTCATATGTAGTAATACGTACAGGGTTGGCCAAAAATCACATGACAGTAAATCAAAAATCATTTAATTCCAAGATTAAAACACAATATTATTTTTTAGACTTTGCTAATAAATAGACAAATGTTGAAAAGAAACGTCGATTTTTAATTCACAGCATTCAATTATTAAACATTCATAATTGGAATGAATAAATTAAATTGAATATTAAGTATTTATGGAATTTTGATTTACTACCATGTGACTTTTGGCCAATACTGTATATATATATATATATATATATATATGTGTGTGTGTGTGTGTGTGTGTGTGTGTATGTGTGTGTCTGTGTCTGTGTATATATATATATATATATATATATATACATTTATATACATACATATATTTGTATATGTGTATATGTATGTAGATTAATACACAAGCACATACATACATACATACATACATACATACATACATACATACATACATACATACATACACACACACACACACACACACAATCTTAAAGTCTCACTCTCCCGTTACGAAAGCTTTTAAACACCGCCCATAGATTAATCAAAATTTCTGGCCTTGTAGCAAATGGCAATTTCATAAACTACTTACCATTCTGTAGGAGGCTAATCAGAAATGAAATGGGAATAATATTTTGGAAATAATACAAAGTAAGAATAGAACTAACAAATCAATGATAGTCAAAAGTTACATCCAAGTGCATTCTCCGGCTAAGTTTTAGTTGCTTAACCATAATATTGACAACAGTCCAAAACATAAAGGGTAAAAGACCCCCTTCGGTCATGAATGACCATGGGATTGCACCTAGAAAGTTGCCCTCCTAGACACAAGTCCGGGCAAGGTTGTTTTTTTTTATGGAAGACCAGTAGTCGCCCATGCATACCAGCCTCCCCTCTCGACGCCACCAGTGTTATCCAAGGGAAAGACAAAGGTCGATACAGCTTGGCACCAGTGACGTCGCAACTCATTTCTACGGCTGAGTGAACTGGAGCAACGTGAAATAAAGTGCCTTGCTCAAGAACACAACACGCAGCCCGGTCCGGGATTCGAGCTCACAACCTCACGATCGTAAGCTCGACGCTCTAACCACTGAGCCATGCGCCTTCACACATAAAGACGTTTAAATACATAAAGACGTAAAAATATTGCATTGGAAATTGGAAGATTTATAAGTTCCTGCAGTTTGAGCCCGCTGTCACAAAACGTTTACAATTCTCAGATTAGACGCAACATAGCACGCTTATGATATCAATCTTTCTAATTGATAGTTGGAGTTGTGTACTGCATCAACAGATGACAACGGTTTATTGAAAATATGGCGTAAAGTGTAAAATTTATAAACATTTAACTTTAAAATGGCGTGCCTACGTTTTTAACAAATGCTAAAATAAATACTAGTTCCACAAACATGAGTTCTCTGGATTTTGAAATATCGACAAAAAGGTAAGTTTGAATTTGAACTAGAATAAAGTATTTTATGATGGATTGAGAACTTACTGGCACAGATGTCTCTGAATGTGAAGTAATGATTTTCTCTGGCGCCTGCCAACATTTTTGATTAAATAATCTCTGAAACATCAATTTAATGCAATGCTTTTTCATTATTGCGCATATAATTCCCATACTCGTCTTTCTACAAACCTGTTACTAATTATATCTGCATAGCCCAGTAAAGGAGATGACAACCCTCCAAACATCACAATAATGGTTTCATACACTTCATCTATACGAACGATTCTACTCAGTTTTCGAAGCCCCTTTCATTGGTGAAAACCCCTGCACAGTTCCATATATTATGTTATGTACTTTACAATGCAAGTCATTATTTACACAAATATGCACACACCAACATACAATCATACACAGGCACAGTCACATATCCAGGTAGAGTCACGAGCACATACACTTGCTGAGTTGATAAAGTCATTACATTTGTACTTCCGGTAATCACTGATTTAATGATATCTCATTTGTTCTGCAAACACTAATAGAAAAATAGGATGCTATGTTTTCCCAGGCACAAATATACGAGAAGTACCCTTTACTCAAAATGAACTTGAGTTTTGAAGACTGGTTGCAAAAACGAAAGCTTACAATATTGTACAAGTCATAAATAGCATCAAAATCTAACTCAAGCCACTACCTAACATTAAAAAGTGTTTATCGAAGCTGATGTAGTTCTGGAAACAGAAAACCATAAAAAGAGACTATTATCACGATTTGAGCGTTGAAAGACTGCTCCGTCAGGGCTGATATGGGGATAAACAAAACCACCCTTCTATTTGATTATACGAAACATTATAGCCATGTAGAATAGATATAAGTAACAATAAAGTAATATGATTATCATTGATGAAGCAAGATAGACAAAATTAAACTAATCTGAATTAAGTCAAACAGAAATGACATTTATTGCTTTGTAACGCTGTAAATGAGCAAGAATAATATGAATTAGAATCAGTTTCAAGAACATTGAACAGGAATATGTCTGACATCTTTCTGCTCTGTAGATTCGTATATGTCAGCGAATAAGGAATCGAACGTCGATCCAGTTCATTTAATAAATGAATAAACAAATAAGTAGAGTGGATGAAAAAGAATATTATATAATTAAAAATAACTAAATGATTTGGACAAAACCAAATCGGTTAGTCTTATATATTCAACTAGCAGTATCGCCCGGCATTGCTCGGGTTTGTAAGGGAAATAACTATATAAGCATTTTTAGAGATGTAAAGTATAATAGCCATCCCAATATGGCTAACCACAAAGGGGGGGGGTGTTACTGTGGCTTTTTACGTTCTGAGATTTAATAAATTTTTGGAGTGTTACTTCCCTTATATATGCCAAAAATGCATTAAAAAATGGGAAAAATTGATGGTAAATTTTTTTTTTAATCGTAGACTCATCGTAGACGCGCGCTAATACCCAGAAGGGCTCGATATGAATCACGACTATAAGATAACCGGTTTTGGTTAAACTGCACCGCAAAATGTGGGAGTAGTTAGGAATCTAAATCGTAGGAGACAGACAGCACACAACCTCACTTTTATATATAACGATTTTAGAAATAGAAAGATGGCTTTGCACAAATTCTTCGTAAAAAATTGGTTCCCTTTAATCATGTGTGTGTGTGTGTTTGTGTGTGCGTGTGTGTGCGTGTGTGTGTGTATGTGTGTGTGTGTGTGCGTGTATGTGTGTGTGTGTGTGTGCGTGTGTGTGTTTAAAGGAACCAAATGTGTTCCGAAAAAAATGTGCAAAGCCATCTTTCTACTTTTAAAACTGAGTATACAAAAGTAACCAATTTGGTTTCGTCCAAATGATTTAGATTCTTTCAATTATCTAGTATTCTTGCATCCACTCATTTGTTTATCCATTTATTAAATAAAGTAGATCGATGTTCGATTCCTTATTCGTTGGCATATACGAATCTACAGAGCAGAAAGATGTCAGACATATTCCTACTCAATGTTCTTGAAACTCACTGTAGATCATATAATACTTGCTCATTTACAACGTCAAAAAGCAATAAATGACATTTTTGTTTGAATTAATCCAGGTTAGCTAACTTTCATCGGAAACAATTCTTCGTGGCTGAAAACTAGCGGATCTATTTTTAGTGCTACATAGTGGTTACTCTCTTATATTTACGTATAAAATTTATTGTATTCCTGGTTTTTATGCACTAAGCCACATGGTGTTAAATGGATGTACTATTAAATTAGTATCCAATTTTCTCACCCTTATTTAGTTCATTATATATATATATATATATATTGATAAAACGGTAAGATAACAAAAGAAAGAAAGAGACCTCAATATTATGTAAATAGAGGAAATTTATCTATACAATATGTTACATTACTCGGTAGTCAAGATAAAACTCTGAGTTTCAGATGCCGAAGTGGAAATCCACAACACCATCTCTTCGGTTATCTGGCTATTTGAAACCGTTATGAAAAAATACCGTTAAATAAAGGGAAATTACTCTGTTATAACTCTGCTTGACTGCGTACTTATACATCGCTCGCATTTTTCGTCATAAAAATTATATAAAGATACATAAAAAATATATAAAAAATATATAAAAATATATAAAAATATATAAATTCTTCTTGGGACATAACATAGAAAGCATATTCTATCTGTTTTCTTTAGGGGACCAAAAACGTAACAGAAATTTAGTCACATGTGGGCATGATCCGAAAAGCTCTGTCCTTGTATTTAGACATGTAGTAGGGTCTAAGCTGCTTTTCCAGATAAGCCATCTCTCCATGTCGCATAGACCGCACCTTCCGCTGCCGTTAGTATAGGACTTACATCTGGCCAAAATCTTCCATTGTATGTTATAATCGACACCTTTATCTCTTAAAGACCAAATATGATTAGACAATTGTGTCGCTTTTCTTTTGTTGCAGTGTCTAAAGCTCAAAGTGTGGTTATTGAACCTGGCCTTGAAATTACCCTCTGTCAGGCCCACGTATTTCTTCGTCGAAACGGTGTCTTTAGTGGTTATAGAGTTTACGGTAGCTTCCTATATGATGGTCTTGGACATGCAAGCTCCATTTAGCGGGCACAATTCTTTATTCCTGCATGAACAGCTGTTTTCTTCTTGTGTTTTTTGTATGTTATGTTTGATTATGTTTTTAAAATTGGTAGTTGAACTAAAACTAATTTTTAAATTGTGTCTATTGAAGAGTTTCCTATAAGTATGGTTAACTGGAAATTGTCTATCTATCAGTGCTAGGAAATATTTACCTATATTGAAGGCCACCTCGGGTGAGTTAGGGGGCGTAAACCAGATGACCTTCCTATTTCTATTATTCCTTTTCCTTACTGTTGGGCTAGTGATAGGTGTATATTTTATTTTATTGCTAAAACCACTATCTTTTAAAGCCTTGTTATAAACTGGGGCAACGCTATTGAAGATGTCCTCATCAGATGAGAGGCTAGAAATCCTCTTACTAATATTTTTAACTAAATTTTTGAATACTATAGGGGGATCGCATGAACCTACATTAATATAACTTAGTCTATCATTGGGCTTCCTATAAGGCTTATAAATATTCTTATTAAGATCTAAGGAAACGTCTAAGAAATTGACAACCGTCAGGTTAGTATCTATAGTTATACTAAGTCCGAAATGTTTCATTAACTGGATAATATCCTTCCTAAAACGATCTTGTGCTGGTCCATTTGTATTAGCTGTTAAGGCGAGGGCATCATCTTTGTAGATGGCGAAATGTACGTTAGGGAATGTCTTACCTAAGGTATCTAGGAGAAAAAGTCCAATTAGATCACAGATGCCTGCCCCATCATATGAACTCATGCTCACATCGAAAGCGCTCTCTGATATATATATATATATATTATATATATATATATATATATATATATATATATATATATATATATATATATATATATATATATATACAGAGAGGGAGAGAGAGTAAACCTTACCTCCAGGAAAGCCTTATGCAAACCAAAAATTTGCCTGCCATAGGAATATATACATCTTCAACAGTGGTGTCTAGTCACTCGTACATATTGAACTGTATCCCAAAATATAAGCATCCGTCTGGTGAAAGGACTAATGTTCTTTCATTTACCTAACATTTCACTGAGACATTATCTCTTTGTCCGCTTATTAATACAGCGGCCGCTTTCTTGTACGTGCTTACTACTTCTAAATTTACGCGCTTATCCTCTTGTTACCCTTATATTATGCATCAGTCACTTCTCTAATCTAATTCGTCCTAAAACCTCCATCTTTACTAACCATATAATCAAGGAGAACTTAATTAACAGTTAAATCATTTCACTAACCAAATAAATGTAATCCACCAGTTATTCCTATTATTGCCTCTATGATCAATGGAGTAAAATATAATTACTAGCTACTTTCTACTGGTAAATGTGTGCCATGGTGCTTTTCTACAATTCATGTTCGTTATCAGTCATTATTGACGGGATAATATAGGCTTAGCTGCCTCATAAAGACGACTTATTGCATTAAAGATATTTATACTAAGAATTTAAGTTTAAAGCCCATTACAAATATGAGAATAGCTGCAATAGTGAACTTGTTACGATACATTACATTTCTTTCGTTTTACACTCATAGAAATTTCTCCGTGATATTCAAAGTTTTTTTTTATATTTTTTACTTTAGATGCTTTTTAACACAGGAGTGAGTTGGTAATGTCTGTCGATTTTATAATCATTCTGTATCTTTCAGTTTTCATTTGTATAATTTTCTTCACGTTTTTAGTCCTTTGATCTCAGATGATTGTTATTTTTTCACTGTACAGTACAAACTTTATACTGATTATTACCACTGCTGACATAATGTAGAGAGAACAGAGTTTTCTTATTTTTATTAAATTGTACTGTATCAGCTGGGATAGTAACAAACCATTTTGGATACGGATTAGTTGGAAGTCTTGACAGAAACAACCAGCAACATTCTAATTCTTCTCTATATGTAGTTGAGTATACTTGCAAACTCTACAACCGTATATGAGAATGTGCTGCACCCTAATTTATGCATGCATGTATCCGCACATACATTTCAACAGAAAGCCATTTGTAAATACACACGAACTTTAACGGTAAGCAAATATATATCAAAATCGATTTGAAATTCCATAGCAGATAATCTATCGGATGACAAATATAAAAAAACACATTTTTCCTAGAAAAACACAATTCCTAGATTTGGTTTGTTTTACCATTTTCCTTTTGGGTTTCCTGTATTTTTTGTAAACAAATTCCACAGCTTGATGCCATAGGAATGTGAGCACATCTATGCTTATTTCTTATATTTGGTTTTCTTTTTATAAAGCAATTCAAAATCCATTTGTCAAAGAACGAAGAATTTTCCCATAAGAATATGTTATTCCCTATTTTATATAATCTCTCAGTGAAGAATTCTTTGGTTAAAATCGGCAAACATTTGTCGATTCTGAAAACTATTTTCTTTTACCATATTATAATGATAAAAAATAATAAATAACTAATAAATGCATTTCACAAGATTTCATGATAAATTCCTCAAGACAGAAAAAAACAGTAATATTTAGTATTATTTGTTATGAGAAACCTCCCTCACAAGTTGTTTTGAGACATTTAAATATTCTTATATTTGTAATTTTTATTTCTTAATATTTTCATATTACTTTCTTTTTGGCATTATTTCTTTGCTTTCACCAGACACGATTAAAACGCTTAAAAGATTTTGCAAACGTGACAAAATCAAATTTTTATTAATAATACCATAAACTTCGATTCATATAACAGGAGGAATTACAGAAACAAATTTCAAAGAGACTCATATATTATTTTATTTCTTTATTTTATTTTTTCTATTTATATTATTATTTGTACTTTTCCTTCAGAGCTGTCGTGTAATGTCCAATGATTTTATAAATAGTCTAGATAGAGTGTTTATTTATTTTTGCATTGTTTCTTCGTTTTTCTTACTTTTTCCTAAAAGATTATCGCATAATTCTTTTAGCATTTCTATGGAAGTTAACTTCATATAATTTTATATTATTGCTGCTGTTGACAGCAGTTGTAGTATTATTCTTATAATGTGGATAGTAACTGTCATGGGAAGTGGTAGGTATTGCAATATTAAAAATTGTCAGGAAGAATATTAAGTTCGATTTTTTCATATTCTTCAAATTTTCATATTTCTAAAAATTAGCAACTTTTTTCGATTCGAAAGTCTGTAAATAATTTTCAGTTTTATTGTTTTTCATATTCAGTACATATTATTTAGTGTATATAACATAATAAGCGATTTCACGCTTTATATACGCGTTTCTAACATAGATATTTTTTAATATTCAGGGCTCAAATAATTGTTAACCAATTCCACATGTATCTTATGCATTTCACCCAAAAATCTCTCTCAAGTTTACATATGGTTCAATATATGCCGTGAATCGTCTTCAGCAACAATTATTCGTATCTAGAAAAAATATTTACTTTTTCATTTCCCCAGTATATTTAATTGATATTCTGGTTTTATTAATATAAACAGGAATTGTAGACCGTACCTGAGGGACAACGAATGAATGAATATTTGGTTTTCATTTTTTCGATATTCACGTTTTTCATATTTTACTTTTCTCGGAGAAAGTGCAGTGGAATACTAAATAGCATCGATAATATTCTGATTAAAAAAAACTACCTATATGACTTAGGTACATAAATTTCAAGAAAAATCATCACAGACCTAGAAAACAGTATTGCTTATTGTTATGATTCATACCTTGGTAATTCGACCAATAGATCGATATGGTAAGAGGTACAGAATTAAGAAACATGTTCGATATGATCAATTAAATTTTTGACGACAGTACCAGTACACATCCGTAGTCCCACACCTAACCCATTAAAAAGAAAATTATAATAAATCAATATATGTGGAATATCATTTGCATATATGATTTTTGAATACGAAATTTGTCATCATTATTACTTTATATCTGAAATTATTGATTGTTTTCCATCATACTCATCCATATTGAATCCGCTTTTTATTTCAACACATTTATTATTTTATCTGTTATCATTGTTTTATTTTTCCTAATTTATCCACCTCATTCTCATTGTCATGTCATCAAATAGAAGTGCTTCCATATTTGTTAGTATCACACCTAGTAACAAATATACTATATTTTCTCTTTAAGTGTTACTTTAAACGCGTATATTATAAAGAAAATTGGATGAAAATGCTGAGTTGCGAAGGATAAATTGCATGCACATGAGTCTAGTTATATATACCTAAATGAAACACTGAGAAAACAAGGCAAATAGACTCTGGAAATCACTAACGCCTACATCTGTCTGCGAAAGGTGTCTTAATGCATAACGTCTGTATATATTCAATTTGCTTATAAATCTAAATCACATAACACCTACTCTCTCCATTAGATAAATTTATCTCGCGCAGTTGTATAAATATAGTTTGTATAAATAAGTTCTATCTGAAAATGATCAAAATGTAATTAACTACAATGAAACTAAAACGAAAAGTCTAAGAATATTGTCCCCTGTCATAGTTGATTGAGAGGAAATTTATGAGTTAGTTTGAGAGAATTGATAGAGAGAATATGGCGCATAGCTCTTTATTGTAGCTAAATAATACATTGAATTCGTCTTACGGCTTTGTTCTAAAGTGTTTATTTGAACAATGTTAAGGGATTTTATTATTAACGATGAAAGTGAGGTGGACGAATTAGGAAAAATAGATTTTTGAGATTGGCATTTGGGTGCTGAATATCTTCTACGATACTTAATACGTCTGTACCACCTGGAAAGTGACCCTTAAATTTAAATATTTAAATATTTAAATATTTGTTGCATTCACTGCGAAGTATTCTGTTTCCATTCCAATGTTTTCTTTTCAAGTTTTAATTCGCTATTTACAAAATCCACAGTTTATTCTATATACGTAATATAAAAACATTATTTATTGAATGAAAATCTTTTAATATACCAGTATAAATTTTGTAAAAACAATTCGGAAGTGACTTTATTGATATGGCTGTTTGGAATGCTGTAACCCTTACAATAATAATAATCCGGACCGATTTTGGTAATTTTTTTAATCTTGAAAACCATGGGAGGAACATTTCCGGTCAAACAAAAGCGTAAATATTTTCAGAGGAAAAGGCGAATAATTCAAGGAACGTTCAGATATTTTCAATATTTTATGTTTTTCAATATTTTCCTCCCATTAAACATATTTCATGGAATGATGATGCCGAAGTAACATATGTGTGGTTCATTGTTGAATATAAGCAACAAAAAAACAATTGTGGTCTAAATGTTTACCTCATTCAAGCGAAGTTGTATGTGTGCGTAAGAAGAAACATTTTCTAACAGAAAAGTATGCTATTAAAATGGATTATCGCTTACGTAACTTTTTTTAATCACTGTGGATAAATACCAGCAATGGATTTCTCAAGCTTTCATCTATTTTAAATTGTAAACATAAACAATCGGTGGAAGGGAGAGAAATTGCGAAAATATCATCATTTTTCAATGATGTGTATTTATAGAAAATATTGAAAATATCAAGGCATGCGAGGATGATAAAGAAACGAGGAGGGTTCTCTTGGGATGAACTAGAAACAACAGCCAAATCTCCCTTAAATCACTCAACCCACTGAAAATATTAATGTTTTTCTTTACCTAATAAATACCTCCCATGGTTTTCAAGTGCCAAAAAATTGAACAAAATATATCCAGAATGTGATAATGAGGGAGTGAGGTTGTAAAATTAAAAATTAAAAACTTTTTCCTACAAAGATGCCCTCACCTCGACCCAACCCATCATTTCGAAGGCTGTGATTTTTAAAAAATGGGGAAATCACCGTCAAAACAGTGTGGTTCTAAATTATTTCGTCTTCGTCATCCGAAACTCCTCTCCTCACTCCCTCGAAAACATTTTCCTCATAATTTCTTTATAATTGTAATCTATGCCGTTTGAAAGGATTTTTGTATAAGCCTTCATTAAAAGATATCTATTTTCCTGAAAGTTATGAGGGAAAAAAATCGGATCGTGTGAATATTTTCCGAAACTCCTCTCAATTAATCTATTGTTATGCTCTTTTATTTATACGATTTTTCCATAGGCCTGACAGATCGGTGTAGGCCTGACAGATCACAGGCCTAACAGATCAGTGTAAGCCTGCAAATAGGCAAAAAATAAAGATAATATGCCAGTATTTTTTTATCTTCATTTCAGCACCTCTGTCACCATTTTTACAGTACGTATTACAATTATTAACTTCGTTACATTGTTATAATCCTCTCTATCGGCAGTATCATTTCTATTATTTACCTCTCGTCTCCTATCAAGCATTGAAATTAACTTAACCACTGCCTCTGTCATAATATTTTCATTACTATCATAATAATTTTTACTAATACCTGAACATTTACCACAACTACACTTATTCAAATCCACTATTACTATTGCCATCACTACTGCTACTAGTATTAAAACTTTGTGCAAAAGAAATCAATAAAGCTGATTTTGTAGGAAACCGTTAAACCCCTCCTCTACTTCACAAAATCTGCCATGGATATTGGGAACAGTGTAGCCTTCAAGCAAGCAATAAGCAATTATGTGTTCTTATCCTCGCTGAATTATAAATACCCATAATCTTATGATACAGATTTATCCACTTATTTGTCGTATATTTCTCCTAATTTTTCTCTGATCATATGAATATTACAATATTACAAAATTAGCTTCTTTTAGCTGGGAAATAATTATATATTATTCGAAGAGGTTTCTCCGGGATGGTCATATACGTGATGACTAAAACAATGAATAATCATAACGAATGTAGAACATATAACATGTATAATATACCGTGTTATACATATGTCCGTGTATTTCGTGATTTAAGCTATACACAGTAAGTGTATATAGGTTGGTTAATATACATGATATAATGATCCAAAAGAAATTTTAATTAATTAGAATTTCATTGTTTGTTATGTCGCACGTTCGGAGGCCGTCTACTGAACTCGACTCCACTCTAGCTTGACGTCTTGACTTCTCCCTCTATATCTACGTTTTGGGGGCGTCCAGAAAACATTCTTAATGAGAAGACCAAGCAACAGTTTTAATGGCTGAATTCTGGACAACAAATGGAAGGAAGGTAAACTTATTCGAAAGGCAGTGAGTTGCAAGAAGCTATTCTGGTCTATGGAAAGTATGGCTCATTATACCATGTTTTCTCCTCTCACTAATCTAGTTGTTCTTGATGCAGAAGTGACACCGTGGGCTATTCCTACTCCAGTTACTATTTTAATAACGTAAGATATGCTATTATTCCTGCTATACTAATACTAGTGTATAAGATAAACATCCTAATATGCAGGTTGCTATGAGATGTCTTAATATGCTATTTGTAGAAGCCCTACTCCTCTAATATTGCGATATATAGAATTTAGAATAGCTCCATATGCCGATATTAATATATAAGGTATTTTCCGTTCGAAGAGTCAAACATTAAAATAATATGTATTATAATAGATTGTACTGTTTTCAATCAAAATATACGCTGTTTAGAACTTCTATTAGTATGTAAACACAGCAGGCTATATAAATCTGAATTGTAACTTTAATTTCAATCATCGTTCCTTTGAAGTGATTGTACGTCACCTGTGTCCATGATTTGGTGCAACATTACAAAGTGAAAATTAATATGATTAATATAATTTTCTATAGATTGGATCAGTTTAGAATCAGCAGTGTTGTACTGTTATTTTCGTTGCTGAATATTGAAAATTACTGAACATATGCCTTTCGTCTGGACATAAGAGGTGATGTTACAATATATGTGTGTATGTGTGTGCGTCTATGTATATATATATATATATATATATATATATATATATATATATATATATATTCATATTTATATATACACTTACACACATGCATACACTCACACACACTCATGTATATATATATATTATATATATATATATATATATATATATATATATATATATATATATATATATGTATATATATATATATATATATATATATATATATATAATATATATATATATATATATATATACACATACATATATATATATATAATATATATATATATATATATACTGTAGGTCATAGATTTTGTTTCTGATTTTGGAGACATATTTCCTAGTAATAATGAGGTGCTGATTTCAAAATTGAAGTCCATCTTACTTTATCAAGATTTTTCACAAACCTAAATGTCTGTCTTTTAACATAACCCGTACTGTCACCATTTGTAAGAATCAATTTGGCTTCATCAAATGCAGACCCATCTATTGAGCATCAAATGCAGACCCAATTATTTGCAATGAAACTGAGTGACCAAGACAAAGTCTGGGCACCCTAAATAATGTGTAAAATATGTGTTAAAACACTGAGACAGCACCTGATTCAAGTATTAAATTTCCAGCTCTGACTTGTGAGAAAATTAAGTTTGGTGCGTTTGACGAGGCACAGATTCGGTGGTTATTGTAGAACGAACAGTTTTGGAGACAATGTCTGAGGTTGAAAAAGTATGCTTTTGATGCAGTTGAGTTTGATATCCTTGGAAACAAGGTGTTATCAAATTATGAAGAACTAGTGCAGACTGTGTTAACCAGTTTTCGAGCATTTGGTTGTGACATGAATGTAAAAGTGCATTTCTAGTACAGCCAACAACTGGATTATTTCCCTGAAAGTCATAGTACAATATGTGATAAACAAGGAGAAATATTCTATCAAGACATCGAAACCATTGTGACTAGGTATCAGAGCAGATGAAACACAAACATAATGGCTGACTATTGTTGCTGTCTGCAAAGAGACTGTTGTGATGCAAGTTATTCAAGCAAATGAGTAAAGATAAACTTCACTCCTTGAGTAACTAAAACTCCAGGTTGAAAGAAATATCTATCCTAAAATATGTAATTAAACATCTGTAATATATTTATTAAACGATAATATGTAGTCTATGGTTTGTCAGGTTCTTATTTCATATTGCATTTAATGATAAAATGAACATTTTCGGGTAAAAAGTGAATTCCTGCTTCACAAAGAACTTAACCTGACAAACATACATACCTCACAAAGAACTTAACCTTTTATTTCTGATTACCACGTGTTACGCTAATGTAGTAATTTTTAGTAGTGAAAATATTACAAATAATCAAGCCCAAAGCTTTATTAGATGCATATTAGAGGAGAATCACATTATTAACATTATTTCTTTTTTCTATTTGTTTAAAAATAGTCTGTGGAGGCGCAATGGCCCAGTGGTTAGGGCAGCGGACTCGCGCTCATAGGATCGCGGTTTCGATTCCCAGACCGGGCGTTGTGAGTGTTTATTTAGCGAAAACACCTAAAGCTCCACGAGGCTCCGGCAGGGGATGGTGGTGATCCCTGCTGTACTCTTTCACCACAACTTTCTCTCACTCTTACTTCCTGTTTCTGTTGTACCTGTATTTCAAAGGGCCAGCCTTGTCACTCTCTGTGTCACACTGAATCTCCCCGAGAACTACGTTAAAGGTACACGTGTCTGTGGAGTGCTCAGCCACTTGCACGTTAATTTCACGAGCAGGCTCTTCCGTTGATTGGATCAACCGGAACCCTCGTCGTCGTAATCGACGGAGTGCTTCCAAAAATAGTCTATTGAGTTTATTGTGTATTATTTATTTTAACGCTTCGAATACAAACCAGAAGTCTCCATGTGGTCATACATTCGTTGGAAATCGCAGTCAAATGGCCTTCATGCTACACTAACCGTTTAAACACTAAAATATACATTGTGTAATATAGATCTAGAAAACTCCAATAACACGAGTTTTTCAAAGCTGGAATGTATTTGGTAGAATGTGAACTACATCAAGGAAGAGAGGAATTGGTAAATGCCAACCAAAAACGGGCTGAAAAGTGAAAATGCATGCATTTCATGGCAAGGATACATTGGATAATGTAGTCTTACATGCCTTTAAAACGACTACTCGAGGGAGGATGCCATAATTGGAAATATTTTCCTCAGTCAACGTTAACACACAGGTAAGCTTACCGCAAGAGATATCAGCTCATTTAGTGTAAAAGTTACAAATATTTTCAAACCAACGAAACATATCAAAAGGCACAAATATCTTAAGGATTTTTGGCATATATTATACGTATATGGCTCACACATGCGCCTAATAAAAGAGAAATAACATTTAATTAAACTTTATAAAAACAGAGAGTGAGAAATAACAATTGTTAAATGGTCAAGAATTGTCTTCTGGTCGTATAATTCTTCTATTAAGTTCAAAGCAAATTCTATCCTTATATCCGAAACTCGTCGGAATAAAATAAATTATAAGTTAGAACAGTGATTTCATTTCGCCTTCTTAGAGAAACAAATAATTATAGTCACCTTCATAAGGGACAGACACCGGATGTCATAATATCGAGATAATATAAGTTCTGCTAGACACAGGAAGTACTGTACACCAGCGGTAGGGTTAGAAATCTTTGATGTAATTCTTAAAAATAAATAAGTACTGTGACAGCGGAAACATAATTTCGCTTCTCTGTCTACAATTATGCAACACATACATCACATGCTCACACACACACACACGCACAAACACATGCATGTATAGATATATACATGTATATATGTATGTATATATATATATATATATATATATATATATATATATATATATCCATATATATATGATGTATGTATATATATATATTTATGTATCCATATATATTTATATATTTATGTATATATTGTCAATACGGAGCAATAATTCAAGAGGAAATATTTGCGAAGATATTCTTGACTCTATTATTATCTAGTGTAACAATTTATATGTACATATAAATTATATATGTATGTATGTGTGTGTGCGCGCGTTTCTGTGTGTGTGTGTATATCTATAGATATATACATATACATATACAGATATATTTCTGTATGCATATGTATATATATATATATATATATATATATATATATATATATATATATATTGTATATGAATTGTATTGAACTAGTTTCAGCTTACGAGCTGTAGCCACGCTGGGGCTTCACCATTTGGTGTTGCTACACAATTTTCACTTCACTAATTCTTTCTCGAAATTAACATTTGGTGCATGAGGGAGTTTGACGACGCTGCCTTTATTTGCACTTCCTGCTGTGAAGTTGGTTCATCTGGGACACTTGACAGTAAGAGATGTATTTTGTTTTGAAAACACATCCACCTCGCGCAGATCTCTCATGTCCTTCGGGAGGATATTCAAGTATTGTGGACCTTTAAAGCACAGTCTGTTGCAATATCTTGCCCTATATTTTGATGGCAATGTTGGAGACTTTGGCACTATGCAATGGTGCCCCGTTCTAGCATTTGTATAACTCTCAATGCCAAAGCTTGGGACAAGTGTCTCCAGTAACTTCCGAGATGTTTATTGCGGCATATCTTTCCTGCCTACGCTCTTGTGTCTTTCCCAGTAGCTTATATGCTACATAGAGGCTATATTCTTCCTGTAGCTTCGTTGGATTGCCTCAAGTTCTGCAATTAATTTCACATTGGCTGGTGATCATAGCTGGGAGCAATAGTCAAAGTGGCTTAGGAGAAATGTCCTCTAGAGGACCATCATTGTTTCCTGATCTCACGTTTTAAAAGTTCTAAGAATCAATCCGGTCAGCCACCTACATTTCATTGCCAACATAGCAACATTAGGATGGATCATTGGTCATTTAAATACCCAAGTTTTGCATTGAGTGTCTCTGGGATTGCAATCCTTCCATGTCTAGTGTATTTAATTGGTATTGCATTTAGTTTTGCATGCTGATAGTATAGGGCTTGAAAGTTTTCAGCATTAAACTGCATGCTATTCTTTGTAGCCAACTTGTATATTTCATCTAACTTATGTTGCAGGTGCATAACTTCATCAGTGTTCTATATCATATGTGAAACTTTTGTATCATCTGCGTAACTTGTGATCATGGCGCTCTGTGTGGCTCGGGACATATCTGAGAGGTCCATTATGAACAGCAGTGATCCCAAAACGGTACCTTGCGGAACACCATTCACTATTTGCGTGTCGATAGAGGTGGCACTAGTGTCTACTACTGCTTGACGTCTATCTTTCAGAAAGTCATGCTGCCACTCTCCCAATTTCTTGACTATGCCGAAATCACGTAGTTTGTGATAACATTCCCTGATCGATTTTATCAAAAGCCTTTGCAAATTCGAGATCCACATTTGATTTGTTGAACAGTTCTTTCAACACCAAGTCATAGTGTTGTAAGAGCTGAGTCAGGCAGCTTATTCGTGTTGGGTGTCAGTCAGCAAGTCATTTTCCTCAAGGAACGTGGTGTGTTTTCTTCTGACTACTCCTTCCATGACTGTGCTGATGTGCGAGGTCAGAGAGATAGGTCTGTAGTCTTTGGTCTCTGCTCTGCTACGTCTTTTATGAATGTGGCATATTTTGCCTTCCGTCAGCTTGCTTGGAAATTTGCCAGTTGCAAGGAAACTCTAGAAGAGAGACTACAGTGGTCTTGCTAGGACTCGTTTACATAATTTTAGAAAAATGGATAGGAATCAATTAGGGCCAGAGTTCGTGTTCATCTCATCTATAGCCCTTATTACAACGTCTTCTTTTATATTGATGTAATCAATCACCACTGCACCTGCTTTTATATCTGAAGTGGCGAAAAAGTCAGTTGGGTTGTTGACTTGCAAGTGTCCTGTGGGTGGAGTTAAAACATATTTGAATTGCTCATTTAATATTTCACTTATCCTCATTGGGTTTCCTGTGGCTGCAGTCAAATGACTGAAACAAGTGAAAGTATACTGTATTGTTTTATTTACGCAACTCGAGTGTCACATTCTGAAATTGTGTATGACTGTAGTACCTGTGATGTGAGGTCCTCGCGGATGTGTGCAGCAATTCTTCCATGACTCCTTTCCCTTCCGTCTGTCGCAGTATGATATATTTTGTTACGTGTTCTGGATTCTCTATATCAGGCCTCAGACGAGTGCATTCAACATGGTCTCTCAGAAAAATGAGTCTGATTTTTGTTGTCATGCAACAGGCCTCCAATATTTAGTAAACATATTGGCTTAACGACTGTGCTGGCATTAGGGGAGGTCATCCCGTGTTTGTTGACTGTGGTGCTCTTCCGCACTTGTGGGCAAGGTTCCGTGTTTGAGCTTGATGTAGCCAGGTCAGCTGCTGCACAATCTTTTGTGCCATGCACAAAAAAAGTCTCTTGCTCAGCTACTGCTTTTTGCATAACATCTGAAGAGCACAGAGCATCTGCATATTTTATCTTTCAAGAGAACTGATGCTTTACCTTCTGGAAAGTATTTCTCCTGAAGGCCCCAACAGTTTTGGCGGCGTCTCGGTTGAGGAAACCGGAAGTTTGTACCGTCTTGTCCATGCCAACATTTTCACTTCTTCATCTTCACTCCAAATTTTTATTCTCTTCTAGAGTTGAAGATTCCCTTGGAACCTCCATATTTTGGCGTTTTTGTTTTTTAGTTTGATGGTTTGGGGTTTCGGCTTTAGTTTTAGTTGTTTCATCTTTTCCTTTTCCTTCCGCTTCTCTTTCTTTTTTATGATTTTGCCTGTGGTCTTTCTTTCCTTTACTGGTGGTAGCCCTTGCATACCTCTGGTTGCCCATAGGGGTGAGGGCTCCATTCTTTTGTGGGACCACTGGCACAGAGGGACTTCTGGTTGTTGCTTCTTCATCTTCCTTATCCTTACCAGTATGGTTGTTCACAGGCGTGTGGGATCTATTCTTTTGTGGGACCACTGGATCAGAGGGACATCAGGTTATTGCTTTAACGTCCCTATTCTTATCAGCTTTGCCACAGTTGTCTCCCATGCTGACATCAAGAGTGTCAACGTGTGGTCTAATAAAGGCATACGATCGGATAATTTCCTCCGTTCTCTCTGCGTAGTGGCTCTACATAAACCCTTGTCCTTCAGTGCAGCAGTAATGATGTTGTTTGGAGGATCGCTGCTAGCCATTGACCATGCTCGCAACAGAAGATTCAGTTCCTCGGTGCCATCTTCTTTTTCTAAACCCAGAGGGGGAGAGGAAGTGACGGAAACAAGGGGAGATAGAGAAAAAGGAAAGACAGAGAGAGGGAGAGGGAAAGAGAGAGAGATGGACGGAAAAGAAAAGGGAGTCTGGAGCGATAGGGAGAAAGAAAAAGAGAGGATGATATGAAGGAAAGTGAAAGGGCGGTATGGAACGATAGGAAGACAGAGAAAGGGAGAGGAAGGAGAATAGAAAGAGAGACAGTGTGAGGGAAAGAGAAGAGAATGAAGATAATATGCGAGAAGGGGAGAGACAGAGTGAGGAGAAGGAGGGAAAATGAGAAATATATGAGGGAGAGATGAGAAGGAGTGAGGTAAAGTTAGCGAGAGACAAAGGAAGGGAAAGATAGGCGAGAAAAGGAGAAAGATACGAAAGAGAAGGAGAGAGAGTGAGGGAGAGATGAAAGAAAAGGGGGAATGGAAACGTGAGGGAAGAACAGGTGATGAAGATATGAAGGAAAGAGAAAAAGAGAGGGTATGGAACGAAACATGTAATTCTAATGGTAATTTTAAGGTGTTATGGACACGGTGATCTTAGAATGCTACGGTTTTAATGTTCTGTGATGTTGTAGATGTCTCTAAGGTTTCAGAGTAATCAGTGCATGAGATGATAGGAACCGTTAGAACTGCTATTTTCTGCAATATATATTGACCATGATCGGCGATTTAGAACTTTTGCTTTGTTGTATACTCATTTACTCTTTTACTTGTTTCAGTCATTTGACTGCGGCCATGCTGGAGCACCCCCTTTAGTCGATCAAATCGACCCCGGGACTTATTCTTTGTAAGCCCAGTACTTATTCTATCGGTCTCTTTTGCCGAACCGCTAAGTGACGGGGACGTAAACACACCAGCATAGGTTGTCAAGCAATGCTAGGGGACAAACACAGACACACAAACACACACACACACACACATATATATATACATATATACGACAGGCTTCTTTCAGTTTCCGTCTACCAAATCCACTCACAAGGCATTGGTCGGCCCGGGGCTATAGCAGAAGACACTTGCCTAAGATGCCACGCAGTGGGACTGAACCCGGAACCATGTGGTTGGTTAGCAAGCTACTTACCACACAGCCACTCCTGCGCCTATATATAGATTTTGAGAGCATTTAGTGCGCAACCAAAATAGCCAGAATAGTTTTAACTTATTTTCATTTTGTGGACTACACGGCTGATATAGTCTATAATTATCATAGTAAATTTTTGTTCTCCACTATTACTTTATCTTTTAAGGTGTCACTAAAATGCAGTCCTTAGAGAGATTTAAGTATATTTGTATATGTTCCGCTTGCATTGCATTATTACGCTCTGTATGCAATTAGTGCTGTAGATGTGATACGTGTAACCACAAGTATGTTTGTACTTTCTATGTGGTATGTTTATACTGCACACTGTGATGTTTATATATATATTTGATACTGTCAGAAAATATTTGATATTCTTCTAAAGAGACGGATCATGGATTCGGTAGTTGCTGCTGTATGTATATTGTCATGGTAACATGTTGCTAGGTGATTGGTATTGTAGCATTGGAGGATTTTTATATGAGAGCTTTTGTGTGTTGTAGTCATGGAAAAATGTGTAGTTTATAGGATAAAATCATTTGGTAAGAGAGGGGTTTTTGTTGAAATCCATGTGAGAGATTGTAACTCTCTGTTGTGTAGGTTTGCTTCATCCCTTAGAAATTGTCTCCTGGTCAACGTTTTGTATTGTTTCTTTAGGAGGGTATATTGAAGCGTGTATTAGAGAATAGTACAAATGGAATAGTAAGTTGTTATCATTACTTATTTCTTTATTACCCACAAGGGGCTAAACACAGAGGGAACAAACAAGGACAGACATAGGTATTAAGTCGATTACATCGACCCCAATTCGTAACTGGTACTTAATTTATCGACCCCGAAAGGATGAAAGGCAAAGTCGACCTCGGCGGAATTTGAACTCACAACGTAACGCAGACGAAATACCGCTAAGCATTACGCCCGGCGTGCTAACGTTTCTGCCAGTTCGCCGCCTTATCATTACTACTTTGTTGTTAAAATCCATCATATATTTCTTTCGTAAAATGTGTAATGTATTTATTTGTTCTGGATTAGTAATATACAGATTAGTAATGTCGAATGTAAGTCTGTTCATGATTTATCAAGGTGTACATTGAAGAATAGGGAGGCTTTATTTGGCTTTTTGTTGTCATAGTATGTATAATGGAGATATAAAACCTGTTTCCAGATTATGTTCATATCAGTAGTTGAAGTTAATAGCGATTACAATAATTCATTCAGTCTTCAGATATTTCATTGTATGTTGGTAATTTTGAAATTTCGTGGCTGTGTGGTAAGTAGCTTGTTTACCAACCACATGGTTCCGGGTTCAGTCCAATTGCGTGGCACCTTAGGCAAGTGTCTTCTACTATGTCCTCGGGCCGACAAAAGCCTTGCGAGTGGATTTGGTAGACGGAAACTGAAAGACACACGTCGTATATATGTATATGTTTATATATATGTATGTGTGTGTATATGTTTGTGTGTCTGTGTTTGTCCCCCCAACATCGCTTGACAACCGATGCTGGAGTGTTTACATCCCCGTAACTTAGCGGTTCGGCAAAAGAGACCGATAGAATAAGTACTAGGCTTACAAAGAATAGGTCCTGGGGTCGATTTGCTCGACTAAAGGCGGTACTCCAGCATGGCCGCAGTCACATGATTGAAACAAGTAAAAAATTTTAAAAAACGTAAGTAAAGCAATATATGCTCCCTGTCGGAAGTGAAAGTTTGAGGTTTTGGTTTAAATACAAAATATGTGCCTGTATGTATATATATGTGTGTTTGTCTGTGTGTGCATGTATGCGTATGTATGGTTATGTATATTTGTATATGTGTGTGTGTTTGTATGCGTGCTTGTGTATCACTTTTTTCTGTTTAAATTACGTTTTCCTAATTTAGCTTTTTGATTTATTTATCTTATTTCCTTGATAAGTTTACTGCTAATTTTATTTTCCCCATGAATAGGATTAGGTTGTTAAAGTGCTATCGAACTAGATGTTTCGGTTTAAAATTTTTAAATTTGTGTTGTTGGGTATGTTTTTAGATTCTAGTATAATGATGTTGTAGCTGTATTTAACCCCAAACTGATGTTCATGCTGTGACTATCCATTTGTTGATTTTCTAGAATAATTTACATAAAAACACTATCATATGTCTTTCTTAATGGAGTAGAATTTGTTTCAAGGGAGATTTATTTATTATTTATAGACGCCCGAACAATTACATTCAGGCTTTCTCATTATTTATTTTGCTGGTTATATATGTTACTGTTCCTATGTTGTTCTTTAGCGTCATGTTAGTCCTTGCCAAGCAGACATATAACAGCTGTGACCATCTTGGCATTTTTGTTTTCAGAGAGAGCATCGAGAGTCAATTTATCCAAGGTATCCTTCCTATTTAAACTGGTAATGTGTAATTTGAGAGTAATTTCGCAGCTATTAGTTTAGTGTTGCTCATTAGTTTAATAATGATTAGTTCAGTGTTGCTGGTTTTTATGAAGCTTAAATCTATTACTTGCAGTTCATTTGCTCTCTTGGATATTTATGAAAGAGATTCCGTTTACTGTGTTTCTGCGAGTAACAACGACAAGGTGTGTAAATATGTTGTGATTATGATGCAAGATAGTGAGAGAAGAGACACGCAAAATTGGTTCCATGTAGG
>NC_043005.1:8195019-8220019 GCF_006345805.1 Octopus sinensis | reverse complement strand
TTTTCCACATTCTGAGAGAATGGTTGCCTCAATAACATCTGGTGTCATCTTTACAACCAGACATGTCCCACTACAGAGTGTTGGTGGATCCAAACTCCCTCAATAACATTACTTGAGTTCTCACTTTCAGTTCTAATCCGTGGGGAGGTAGCCCTGGAGGCTCCAATGAATTGAGAAATTCTGTCGGATAATTTACCACCTCTTCTGGAGCTGAGATTGTATCAACTGACTTGTAGGTGTGGGGACTTCCAGGAAGGTACTGCAGCAGCTGTTTATTACTTTTATTTCAAGGGGTTTTTGGGGCCAATTGAGATTGTGATAAGTTTTTGACCAGTGGATGTAATGTAAGGGAAACAATCAATTTCTAAAAGCTACTTCGCAAAGTGTTACCTCTGTTCTCCACGTAACCCAAAAACGGGTGTTTTCTGCTCTCAGGGTCCCGTTACTCCTTATGTGAAACATTTTAAGAGTTTAAAACCATCTGAGAAACATAAGTAATGTATGTTTCCAGTTTGGAGAAAATTAGTTGAAAACTATATAATCTTTTACACATATACATACACGCACAGAATTGGATTTATACTATATATATATATATATATATATGTAAACGTTTTTGATTTTCACTCTCGATAAATTCATCCCCTTTTTGTGTTCCCAGCACTCGGCATCTTTATTTAGGAGCCCTTAATTGTATAACTACATGAATAATATTTTTCTATATGAATAATATTTTTGTCTTATGACTATTCGTCTTTTGTGCTGGGCACCTGGTAGTAAATAATATTACTACCCTTCTTGTTTATATTCGCATACTACATGATGGATTTATTCGTAAAATTCTTCCCGGCATGCCGGTGTAAATTTTGCGTCTGCGCAGAGATTTGAAAAGTTAAGATCTGCTAGTAGTCGGGTTCAACACATAGTCCCACATCGTTGCAGACCTCGATTAAATTTAGGCGACTCGCTGATGAAGCGGCCTTAGCAAACATATTCTGTGTTTTGCTAGAAAGAAGCAGAAACCGCGGTAACGCTAGTTTGTTAAAGTTATCGGTAAACGTTTTTGATTTTCACTCTCGATAAATTCATCCCCTTTTTGTGTTCCCAGCACTCGGCATCTTTATTTAGGAGCCCTTAATTGTATAACTACATGAATAATATTTTTCTATATGAATAATATTTTTGTCTTATGACTAATTCGTCTTTTGTGCTGGGCACCTGGTAGTAAATAATATTACTACCCTTCTTGTTTATATTCGCATACTACATGATGGATTTATTCGTAAAATTCTTCCCGGCATGCCGGTGTAAATTTTGCGTCTGCGCAGAGATTTGAAAAGTTAAGATCTGCTAGTAGTCGGGTTCAACACATAGTCCCACATCGTTGCAGACCTCGATTAAATTTAGGCGACTCGCTGATGAAGCTGGCCTTAGCAAACATATTCTGTGTTTTGCTAGAAAGAAGCAGAAACCGCGGTACGAGTTGTAAAGTTATCGGTAAACGTTTGATTTTCACTCTCGATAATTCATCCCCTTTTTGTGTTCCCAGCACTCGGCATCTTTATTTAGGAGCCCTTAATTGTATAACTACATGAATAATATTTTTCTATATGAATAATATTTTTGTCTTATGACTAATTCGTCTTTTGTGCTGGGCACCTGGTAGTAAATAATATTACTACCCTTCTTGTTTATATTCGCATATATATATGTATATGTATATGTAATATGCATATTTATATATATATAATATATATATATATATATATATATATATATAATATATATATATATATATACAATATGTTACATTACTCGGTAGTCAAGATAAAACTCTGAGTTTCAGATGCCGAAGTGGAAATCCACAACACCATCTCTTCGGTTATCTGGCTATTTGAAAACGTTATGAAAAAATACCGTTAAAAATGAAGGGAAATTACTCTGTTATAACTCTGCTTTGCCTGCGTACTTATACATCGCTCGCATTTTTCGTCATAAAAATTATATAAAAATACATACATAAATATATAAAATATATAAAATATATAAATTCTTCTTGGACATAACACAGAAAGCATGTTCTATCCGTTTTCTTTAGGGGACCAAAAACGTAACAGAAATTTAGTCACATGTGGGCATGATCCAAAAGCTCTGTCCTTGTATTTAGACATGTGGTAGGGTCTAAGCTGCTTTTCCAGATAAGCCATCTCTCCATGTCGCATAAACCGCACCTTCCGCTGCCGTTAGTATAGGGCTTACATCTGGCCAAAATCTTCCATTGTATGTTATAATCGACACCTTATCTCTTAAAGACCGAATATGATTGGATAATTGTGTCGCTTTTCTTTTGTTCCAGTGCCTAAAGCTCAAAGTGTGGTTATTGAACCTGGCCTTGAAATTACCCTCTGTCAGGCCCACGTATTTCTTCGTCGAAACGGTGTCTTTAGTGGTTATAGAGTTTACGGTAGCTTCATATATGATGGTCTTGGACATGCAAGCTCCATTTAGCGGGCACAATTCTTTATTCCTGCATGAACAGCTGTTTTCTTCTTGTGTTTTTTGTATGTTTTATGATTGATTTTGTATGTATGATTGATTATTTTTTTGATTTTCACTCTCGATAAATTCATCCCCTTTTTTTGTGTTCCCAGCACTCGGCATCTTTATTTAGGAGCCCTTAATTGTATAACTACATGAATAATATTTTTCTATATGATAATATTTTTGTCTTTTGACTAATTCGTCTTTTGTGCTGGGCACCTGGTAGTAAATAATATACTACCCTCTTGTTTATATTCGCATATATATATGTATATGTATATGTATATGCATATTTATATATATATATATATATATATATATATATATATATATATATATATATATATATATATATATATATATATATATATATATATTACAATTGTTACATTACTCGGTAGTCAAGATAAAACTCTGAGTTTCAGATGCCGAAGTGGAAATCCACAACACCATCTCTTCGGTTATCTGGCTATTTGAAAACGTTATGAAAAAATACCGTTAAAAATGAAGGGAAATTACTCTGTTATAACTCTGCTTTGCCTGCGTATTTATACATCGCTCGCATTTTTCGTCATAAAAATTATATAAAAATACATAAAAATATATAAAATATATAAAATATAGAAATTCTTCTTGGGACATAACACAGAAAGCATGTTCTATCCGTTTTCTTTAGGGGACCAAAAACGTAACAGAAATTTAGTCACATGTGGGCATGATCCGAAAAGCTCTGTCCTTGTATTTAGACATGTGGTAGGGTCTAAGCTGCTTTTCCAGATAAGCCATCTCTCCATGTCGCATAAACCGCAACCTTCCGCTGCCGTTAGTATAGGGCTTACATCTGGCCAAAATCTTCCATTGTATGTTATAATCGACACCTTTATCTCTTAAAGACCGAATATGATTGGATAATTGTGTCGCTTTTCTTTTGTTCCAGTGCCTAAAGCTCAAAGTGTGGTTTTGAACCTGGCCTTGAAATTACCTCTGTCAGCCCACGATTTCTTCGTCGAAACGGTGTCTTTAGTGGTTATAGAGTTTACGGTAGCTTCATATATGAGGGTCTTGGACATGCAAGCTCCATTTAGCGGGCACAATTCTTTATTCCTGCATGAACAGCTGTTTTCTTCTTGTGTTTTTTGTATGTTATGATTGATTTTGTATGTTATGATTGATTATTTTTGATTTTCACTCTCGATAAATTCATCCCCTTTTTGTGTTCCCAGCACTCGGCATCTTTATTTAGGAGCCCTTAATTGTATAACTACATGAATAATATTTTTCTATATGAATAAATTTTTGTCTTATGACTAATTCGTCTTTTGTGCTGGGCACCTGGTAGTAAATAATATTACTACCCTTCTTGTTTATATTCGCATATATATATGTATATGTATATGTATATGCATATTTATATATATATATATATATATATAATATATATATTATATATATATATATATATATATATATATATATATATATATATCTATATATATACAATATGTTACATTACTCGGTAGTCAAGATAAAACTCTGAGTTTCAGATGCCGAAGTGGAAATCCACAACACCATCTCTTCGGTTATCTGGCTATTTGAAAACGTTATGAAAAAATACCGTTAAAAATGAAGGGAAATTACTCTGTTATAACTCTGCTTTGCCTGCGTATTTATACATCGCTCGCATTTTTCGTCATAAAAATTATATAAAAATACATAAAAATATATAAAAATATATAAAAATATATAAATTCTTCTTGGGACATAACACAGAAGCATGTTCTATCCGTTTTCTTTAGGGGACCAAAAACGTAACAGAATTTAGTCACATGTGGGCATGATCCGAAAAGCTCTGTCCTTGTATTTAGACATGTGGTAGGGTCTAGCTGCTTTTCCAGATAAGCCATCTCTCCATGTCGCATAAACCGCACCTTCCGCTGCCGTTAGTATAGGCTTAATCTGGCCAAAATCTTCCAGTGTATGTTATAATCGACACCTTTATCTCTTAAAGACCAAATATGATTGGATAATTGTGTCGCTTTTCTTTTGTTCCATGCCTAAAGCTCAAAGTGTGGTTATTGAACCTGGCCTTGAAATTACCCTCTGTCAGGCCCACGTATTTCTTCGTCGAAACGGTGTCTTTAGGTGTTATAGAGTTTACGGTAGCTTCATATATGATGGTCTTGGACATGCAAGCTCCATTTAGCGGGCACAATTCTTTATTCCTGCATGAACAGCTGTTTTCTTCTTGTGTTTTTTGTATGTTATGATTGATTATGTTTTTAAAATTGGTAGTTGAACTAAAACTAATTTTTAAATTGTGTCTATTGAAGAGTTTCCTATAGGCATGGTTAACTGGAAAATGTCTATCTATCATGCTAGGAAATATTTACCTATATTGAAGGCCACCTCGGTGAGTAAGGGGGCGTAAACCAGATAACCTTCCTATTTCTATTATTCCTTTTCCTTATTGTTGGGCTGGTGATATTGTTGGGCTAGTTTACGCCCCCTTACTCACCCGAGGTGGCCTTCAATATAGGTAAATATTTCCTAGCACTGATAGATAGACATTTTCCAGTTAACCATGCTTATAGGAAACTCTTCAATAGACACAATTTAAAATTAGTTTTAGTTCAACTACCAATTTTAAAACAATAATCAATCATAACATACAAAAACACAAGAAGAAAACAGCTGTTCATGCAGGAATAAAGAATTGTGCCCGCTAAATTGAGCTTGCATGTCCAAACCATCATATATGAAGCTACCGTAAACTCTATAACCACTAAAGACAACCGTTTCGACGAAGAAATACGTGGGCCTGACAGAGGGTAATTTCAAGGCCAGGTTCAATAACCACACTTTGAGCTTTAGGCATTGGAACAAAAGAAAAGCGACACAATTATCCAATCATATTTGGTCTTTAAGAGATAAGGTGTCGATTATAACATACATGAAGATTTTGGCCAGATGTAAGCCCTATACTAACGGCAGCGGAAGGTGCGGTTTATGCAACTGGAGAGATGGCTTATCTGGAAAAGCAGCTTAGGCCCTACCACATGTCTAAATACAGGACAGAGCTTTTCGGATCATGCCCACATGTGACTAAATTTTTGTTACGTTTTGGTCCCCTAAAGAAAACGGATAGAACATGCTTTCTGTGTTATGTCCCAAGAAGATTTTATATATTTTTATATATTTTTATATATTTTTATGTATTTTTAATAATTTTTATGACGAAAAATGCGAGCGATGTATAAGTACGCAGGCAAGCAGAGTTATAACAGAGTAATTTCCCTTCATTTTTAACGGTATTTTTTCATAACGTTTTCAAATTGGCCAGATAACCGAAGAGATGGTGTTGTGGATTTCCACTTCGCATCTGAAACTCAGAGTTTTATCTTGACTACCGAGTAATGTAACATATTGTATAGATAAATTTCCTCTATTTACATAATATTGAGGTCTCTTTCTTTCTTTTGTATCTTACCGTTTTATGAATATATATATATATATATATATATATATAATATAATATATATATATACTATATATATATATATATATATATATATATATATATATTATATATATATATATATACATACATACATACATACATACATACATACATACATACATACATACATCACCTACAGAAACACAGGCGTGCGTGTGTCTGTGTGTGTGTGTGTCTGTCGGTGTTTGTGTGTTTACTTCAACAATTGTGTAACCTGTTTTACTTCTCTCAGCGTGACTAAAACTAAATATTTATTTTTTTATATATTTGCCTCGTATTATATTTGAAATGATCCAAAACATTGCACCATGAACTAGGAATTATTCAATCCAGTTTTTTATCGTATGACCTCTTATGAAAATCAGAACGATCTTCTTTTAACTGCATCTCATTTCTTTATACTCTTTTAATCGCTAGCAATCTCACTCCTGACCGAAAATAGATTTTTTTTACCTAAGTTGCCAACTATATCTCTATTGCTCTAACATCCACTATTTCACATGCAAGAAAGATGGCCGTTAACAATTACTTTCACAAATACCATCATTCCATTTTTTCTCTCTCTTTCTATCACTGTCTCTCTCTCACTCTCTCTCTCTCTCATTGTCTCTCTCTCTCTCTCTCTCTCTCTCTTCTTGCTTTTTTAAAAACTACCATTACGGCTTTGTAGAGCCATATTTACTATAATCCTACTCTTATGTTACTCACAAACGGACTCTAGCCTAAGGAAACTTCGGTTAAAATAAGTTTTTCACAGAAGACATCAGCATAGCTTTTTACCGTGCCTAGTTTGTAAATCTGTACTCGAAACTTTCCGCTTACAGACTCCATTCTTTCTCTGAAACTCTCATTACCTTGGAATGTGTTGGGGGAGTTCTTTCTATCCGATATTCGGTCCACTTGGTGTTTGGTTTTCTCCATCTATAGTCTTTTTCTCCCTCAATACCTTACTTGATATCATTTCCAGTAAAGCTTAATCATATGCAGGGGATACGACATATCATTCCTGCTTAATATTGCCTAACCAGTCATCAGCTCCACACAGGCTACATGCACACATGACAACACTACAAATTAGACTGAACAGAGATCTCAAAACATCTTTGAATTGTTATGTCGATGCAGTGTCTTCCAACAGTTAAAATTAAAATACAAGCGCTATCTTATCTGGACAACTTCATCGACTATCATCCACCTGCATGAGCAGTCTCCAAGGATCACCAGATACCTTCGTTATCACCAACGATGTCATCTACATAGAGCCCAGACTTACATAGCGAGGAGTGCCTTGCTGAAAATGGCTTTCTATTCAAACTATAAGGTACCCTCAGTATTTAATGATATACTATCAAACTCAGAACTGAACTGACTATTTTTCGCGCATCTGTGAAGGATCTGCTGTCCACAATTGGGCAAAGTTTATAGAAATATCACTCACCTGTTTCGCATAAACCACACAGACACACACATTCTAGCCTCGGCTCACAGGCGTATTATTTCCTGGCTCTGCGTTTTCTATCACTATGATTATAGTCCCTGTATCGAAGAGCTGGTTAGTCTTGTGGCTGCTCTACTCATACATTCTGATCCATTCAGGTCTCCTCTTATCATCTATGTTACATCCAACTCTCCAAGCACCGCCCTAACCACTGCAATCAGAAACGCCTTGCTACAACACCAGACATCAAAAATCTCATTCTTGTTCTTATCTCTCCTGAAAATGTGTGTGTATATTCATTGTAAATATGTACATCACATCTCAAATAGTTCAAAAATGCAAAGTATCTCATAATAATTCACACACAAACATGGTTATATAATATATATAATATATATATATAGATATATAAAACATTATTGGTGAATTGAAGAATGGAGCTGAACGCAGATTGAACAGAAATCGTTTTATTTCATTCTACCCGTGTTTCGCCATGGGCTCTTAGGAGCACAGTTCGATTTGTTTTTTGTTGCTCTGCCTCTGTTTTTGTTTTTGTTTTCCAAACGGATTTCCTTTTTCTTCCTGAAGAGAAAGACAAATGTATGGTCCCATTATTCAATCAGATTTTGGTAATTTGTGCCTTTCGAACACACAAGTAGAATGAAATAAAACGATTTCTGTCTCAAATCTGCGTTTCAGCTCCATTTCTTCAATTCACCCAATAATGTTTTAATTTCAATTATCCGCACCAAAACGGTTGTCAACGCCAGATGGTTGTACCTCCAACCGTGCTGTTCACTGCTGTGATTTTTGCTACTAAGGTATCTCGTTAAACTTTGATTAATCTACTACAAGATTATTCATCTTTCTATTTCACAAATATATATATATATATATATATATATATATATATATATATAATATATATATATATATATAATTAAATATAAGAGAGTGGTCACTATATGGCTCACTCTAGCACTAGTTAATCCAAAAGGTTTTCAACCACAAAATACTTGTTTCCCATGAAAGTCAGTACGATTGTTAGCTCACACGAACAGGGCAAATAAAAAATAACAAAAATACAGATTATTTTGGGACAATTGTTTCGCTATTAATGAATTAAATGTAATTTTACTTACAAAAAACCCACTTGTAGCTCCTCGGCCAAAACTATCTGGATGAAATCCACTCAAACACACGCCAGATTTTACCATAACGATAAATACACGTGTGGTTCAATTGATTACATCCCACGTTATAATTCAAATGCCCCTACTAACAGCGCGCCAAACTTTCATGGAAACAAATACCACATTTAGAAATAAATGTAGCATAATAACTTCATATATCTTTATATATCTTATTTCTACTTCCATTCTCTTATTTCCCTCTATATTCTCTATCTCCTCCTTTTCCACAAAAATTTGAACTCAAATACCTTCTCACAGCGTCTCTAATGAAGGGATATCCATAATATCCCAGAAACAGTTGTAAAACTATTTCATTAGAAATGACTCGAAAACCCCTCACATATTTGGCTTTGTTATCTCACTCTGTCTAAAATAAATAAATAATATATAGATATATATATATATTATATATATTATATATATATATATATATACATCATATGTTGTAGTCGTACTTTACTCTAACACAAACTCTTACCCTTACAGTCCTTTCAGCTCCTCCGCCAACAGTATACCCCAACATTTTCTTCTTATCTCCTCTGAGTAGTTATAATTTTATTCGCATTTTTCTTTCATGCTTTTCATTTCCCTCAGCTTTTATTATTTCATCAACTCTCGCTTTCTAAATTTCTATTTTATCATTACATTTCTATGTCGAAGCCTCCATCAGCCTCTCTAGTTATTCATTCACTCTCTTATTCTGTATATATTTTCGTATCTTATTTCATCTATCTGATTCTACCTCCTCACTCCGTCATCTCTGGTCTGGGATCTTTTAAGCCCATTATCATTTTAAAACTTATTTTACCTTTCTCTCACGCCACTCTCTGTCCTCTTTTTTCAAATTCTCGCTGATATCTGTTCTAACTTTCTTACTTCATTCTTACTCTCAAGCCACATTCCCATTTTCTCCCAGTAATATTTCCATATCTCTCAAGAAAGCTGCCCCTTCTCGAATTTTTCCATACTTACTTTCTCTTTCATACCTAATCTCTCGCACTCTTGCACTTCCACTCTATCCATTTACTCTATGCCATCTTTCATAATCCAACAGCTTTCTTTCTAATATTATTTTATTTCCTTTATACATACATATATACATGCAAGCATACATACACACACACACACACACACACACACACACACACATATATATATATATATATATATATATATATATATATAACATATACATATATATATATATGAGTGTGTGTGTGTGTGTGTGTATATAGGACAGACGAGTATGACAGTGAGACAAAGAACCACTCTACATAAAGAGCAGATCCGGTTCCCGCAATACAGACAGATTCCTTTAAGTGAACTTGTAGAGAGATGTGCAGGTAACATCAAACCAAATTTTACAGTTTTCTATCAGTGCAAAGATACAATTTTTATACAAGAACGTATAAATAAAGAACATTTATTCATTGACAAATACAGAACACGTCTAAATATGCAAGTATAACCAACTTTGATCTCTATAATGTTTTAAATTCACGAATACATATCCATCACTGTAAATATTTCTCCCCCACTACTCTACTTTTTTTATTGTGTGCATATATATATATATATATATATAGGTAAACAGTAAAAATAATTACAGACATGGACAAGAACATGAAACACCACAGAGACGACACAAGAACCACAGGACGGGACATTCGAAGCCCTCAGTCATCAGTCAAGAACCAGATCATCTTAGCAATTTCGGCTGATTAATCTTGAGATTGCTCCGATATGGGCGAGCCCGCCATGGGAAATCTAAGCCAAGCGCATTAGATCCCATGGAAGAAAGCTTCGAATGTATACACACGAGGACGGAAAACGACGAAGTACACGAACAAAAATACCGAATACGTGACACCAATAAGAATACAAAAACCGTAAAAACAATAACGGTAAAAATAAAAAACAGAACAAAACCAGGACGTAGGACAAGGGTCTTTCGACAGGACGAGTTGAGTTTGGGGCTGGCTTATGAAGTTGTGCCTAATGGCCGCAGGGAGACGAACAAATACGTGTTGCTTCGGCGACGCTGGAACGAAAGAGCGCTCAACAGTGGCTAGCGGTCACGTGAGAACAAAAGACAGGAGAAGGGACAGATGAAAAGAGAGAGAATGTGGACGAGGGAGGAGAAGAAAGAGACAGATCGAGGGGGCTGGAGGTGAGAGAGATAGAGAAACGTAGAAGGGGGGGAACGGATGGAGAGGGAAAGAAGGAAGGGGAATAGGGAGGAGAGAGAGAGAGAGAGAAAGAGACAGATTAAGAGTCGTATCAATGCTAGAGAAAAAATATACTTATCGTATAAGGACAATGTGGATACGTAGCCGCCGATTATATAGGTAAAAGTAAAATAATACAGACAGAATGGACAAGAACATGAAACACCACAGAGACGACACAAGAACCACAGGACGGGACATTCGAAGCCCTCAGTCATCAGTCAAGAACCAGATCATCTTAGCAATTTCGGCTGATTAATCTTGAGATTGCTCCGATATGGCAGCCCGCCATGGGAAATCTAAGCCAAGCGCATTAGATCCCATGGAAGAAAGCTTCGAATGTATAAACACAAGGACGGAAAACGAACGAAGTACACGAACAAAAATACAGAATACGTGACACCAATAAGAATACAAAACCGTAAAACAATAACGGTAAAAATAAAAAACAGAACAAAACCAGGACGTAGGACAAGGGTCTTTCGACAGGACGAGTTGAGTTTGGGGCTGGCTTATGAAGTTGTGCCTAATGGCCGCAGGGAGACGAACAAATACGTGTTGCTTCGGCGACTGCTGGAACGAAAAGAGCGCTATATATATATATATATATATATATATCCACCCCCATCGAAAGATGAACAATTATCTCTTCTGTCCACAGTAATAACGATAATCAATTACACCCCCTTGGAATTTTCTACATGTTGTATCATTAATACATTAACTCCACACAACATGGACAAAATATTTTTCTTAAGAAAATACGTATTTAAATAAATTTTAATGTCATTATTAGCGAAAGTGAAACCGATCGACAAATACAATATAAGATATATTAAAAATTATATAAAAACTATGTAAAGTGTGTGTATTTTCCGTCTTAAATTTCTTATATATATATACATATATATAGCTTTCCCTTTGGGTGTCGCTTTTTGTATCTTTATCTTTCTCTCTCTCGCTCTTTATATATATATATATATATATATTATATATATGCGCAGGAGTGGCTCTGTAGTAAGCAGCTTGTTTACCAGCCACATGGTTCCGGGTTCAGTCCACTGCGTGGCACCTTGGGCAAATGTCTTCTACTATAGCCTCGGGCCGACCAAGCCTTGTGATGGATTTGGTAGACGGAAACTGAAAGAAGCCCGTCGTATATATGTATGTATGTATATATATATATATATATATATATATATATATATATATATATATATATATATTCGTGTGTGTTTGTGTGTCTGTGTTTGTCCCCCTAGCATTGCTTGACAACCGATGCTGTGTGTTTATGTCCCCGTTACTTAGCGTTCGGCAAAAGAGACCGATAGAATAAGTACTGGGCTTACAAAAGAATAAGTCCCAGGGTCGAGTTGCTCGATTAAAGGCGGTGCTCCAGCATGGCCGCAGTCAAATGACTGAAACAAGTAAAAGAGTAAAAGAGTAAAAGAGATATATAAATACACATATATACATATATATATAATATATATATATATATATATATATATTATATATATATATAGATATATATATACTATATATATAATATATGGCTGCCTATCTGCTTCACTATCTTCCTCTATACATCTTAATATAATCCAACTGCACTTTCGTTCGTCTTTCTCTGACTTTCTCTGTACTATTTATCAATGTCCACTTCCATATTATCATCGTTTATACCTCTTTCTATCCATTCCTTTAACTCTGTCTCAATATTTCTCTTCCTCCTTTTCTTTAAATTTTACATTCCTTCTTGCCACTTTACTTCTCTTTCATTCCCCCTTGACTTTATTTTAAAACTCTTTCACTCCTTCTTTCCTTTACCTTCTCTCACTGCCATCAGTACAAAATCAGCTTCAGTTTCCGTATTAGCAAGAAGGAAAAGATGGTATGACTAAGTAATAACAATTATGTCTAGTTTGAAATTATAGTTAGCACTGTTCAGGATATTCTAATGCTATTAAGCCTTCACTCGACTCACGTTCTGTTTCATTAGCGAATGAAGTGTTGAAAGCATAAAAACTGACTTCAAGCGGAAGATATTTATACAGGTGTGTATTGCTAATAACACACGTATATAGGTGGGATATTCGTCACCAATTATGTATCAGCATATTGTATTCTATAAGAGTTGTACACATGATAGAGCGCGTACTCATAGTCATTGAAATTCGCATTGCAAACTACTGTTTTGCATCATGCTACGCTACGATATGAGATGCGTTTACAAGATACACAATTGCTATCTAGAGATACATTTTTTATATCCCTTAGTAATCTCAGAGATCTTTAAATAGGTCATACATGTATATTGTTGCATGCGATCGAGCCATATACAAGAAATTACTTAATATCCCACACTGGTGTGGCATAATTCTTAGATATCCTTAAAAATGTAGGTTGTGATAATACTTATAGTTCTGCATGTGGATATGGCATACTACGTTTCCAATCATAAGTTATTATTATATGCGATATATACGATTATACCATAATATGGTATAATCATTGATAATTTCCCAGACTATACACATAAATATGTCATACGATATTTAATATTCTATCAACTTTCTTCCAGATCACGTAACAACATAAGTTTCTCTCTTCTTCAATTACAGGCGAAGAACGAGTGTCCGAAACGTTAGATTCTACACAATTTTTGCCGACGAGTGAGCTTACTAGACACTCTAAAATAATTTTATTAACTAATTGTTGCCTTTATAGACTCTTTTGACGGAGCTCGGTGTTTACCCTATAATATATCATTCTATTCTACTTTACAGCAGTATAATATGTTGTCTTCAACTCTAGCCATCGTTTATTTATTTTTTTATATATGTGACACACGATTATATGAATCACATCCAACAATCAAGCATTCTTTCTTTTATTGTGATATAGATAGATAGATAGATAGATAGATAGATAGATAGATAGATAGATAGATAGATAGATAGATAGATAGATAGATAGATAGATAGATAGATCACGCAATATTTGGTTAAACGTACAAAAGCTGAAACAACGAATATGAACACAGGGTGTACCAAGTGCGTAAAGTAACTGTATGCTACAATAAGCATTCACTACTTCTCTAGTTTGTGAGCCAAAATGCACAGTCATACGCGCGTGTGTGTTAAATCTACTTGTATACGTATATCAAGATAGTTATGCATGTATCTATGCATGTGTAAATATTTCTGATACAACGTGTGTGTGCTTCTGTGTGTGTCTCTGTATTAGTGTACATATGTATATTCATGCAATATATTCATGCATACACACACACACACACACACACACACAACACACACACACACACACATACATATAATATATATATATATATATATATATATATATATATTGTACATTCCTACATATTTTAATTTTGTTCATCCACCAAGCAATGCTGAAGTACGGAACTCAAAGCCTAAATGGAGAGGATTCATAAATACTTTACAGATGAAATACTTTAGATGGCCAATATTCTGATCTTCAAATTCCTAATTCCATTTGGTTACCTGAACCCTGTTTCCCTTCAAATTATCTGATATTTGAATATATTTCGAATAACAAGCTGTCGAGCAAACGCTTAACCATATGTGTTTGTAAAAAGTCGTTCGGGTGATACGTATAAAATGGAGACTTTCAACACATGTTTTCATTTCATCTCTGGCACTAAGGGAATAATTCAAGTGAGTCTTTTAGAATCATGATGTAACTGAATAAGGAAAACGAAAGCTAATAATATTTCAAAGAGTTGGCATATTAAAATTGTTATACAAATGCACTATATCGTCAGTATATAAAAAGAAGTGTGAGTTTTCATTTCAACAAATGCTCTGCACCCATCTTAAACATAAAACATATCCAGCAATATGAGAAAGCTATGAAAAAGGTTGTCTTCTTTACTGAAACACATAAAGAACGAAACCTTCCTACTCCTTCACAAGATGCACAGTCTCTCGTTTCTTTGCTTCATTTGTTTTAGACAGAAGAGACGTAAGATCTGGAATTATCTTCTTTATACGTTATTCGGAAACGGTCTGGAAGTTGTGAGAAATGTATAGAAATTAGATAATGGTGTCAATGAGACCCAAATGCGTCAAGTAATGCTGAATAAGTGCTATAGACAGACCATAGTTAAGTTCCAGATTTGGTAATATTGCGAATAAAGGGTTCTACTTTGTTTCTATGTCAGCGTGTGTATATATGAATGTTTTGGCGTAATGGGAAAAAAAACATGGCTGTATAGATATTAGAGCATTTATAGATAGAAGGTGTTACAGCTGTTTCTAGAATATCGCATGAAAACTAAGTGTGGCTTAATTTTTTCTCTCACGCCGTCTTCGATGAAAGGATATTATTAATTAATATTATAGAAACAGCTGTAAGAGCTACCTAAATGCTCTAATATCTATACAGCCTTGCTTTTTTAATCTCATTACGCAAAAAATTCTTATATATGTATATATATATGTATATATCTACATATAATATACATAATAATATATATATATTATATATATATATATGTATATATATATATACATATAAATTCATACATACACGTATGTATGTCATACATATATATATATATATATATATGTACATGCATGTATTATGTATACATATACATAACGTATATATGTATGTTTTCATATGTATAAGTATATATATATGTATATATATACCATATGTATATATAAATGTATGTTGTATATGTATATATTATGGATCTATATAATATATATATATATATATATATATATATGTATATATGTATATATGTATGTATATATGTATATATATATATATGTGTGTATGTGTGTGTGTGTGCGTGCGTGCGTATGTGTGTGTGTGCGTGTGTGTGTATGTATTTTTCTTTTTTCTTTTATTTGCTTCAGTAATTTGATTGCGGCCATGCTAGAACACCGCCTTCAATCGAACAAGTCGACCCCAGTACTTATTCTTTGTGAGCCTAATATTTATCATATCGGTCTCTTTTTTACGGGAACATAAACACACCGACATCGATTGTCGAGCGATGGTGGACGTGGTGGCAAACACAGTTATAAAAACATACACGCACACACACACATGCACATATATATATATATATATTTATATATATCAACAATCAAGGAACGGCCATAATAGGCCATTCACCCACTAGAAATAACAGCCAAAGCTTCAACCGCAAATAAAAATCAATTCCGTAAACCAGGAGAAAATTTAAAAAACATTTACCCTGTAATTTCTTATAGGATGCACCGTTTCATCTGCTGTTTAATGGTAAACTAACCTGATTAAATTAAATCAAGCCAATCTTCCATAGGCCCTCAGATTCTTCAGTAAGAAATAGCCAAGTCGGAACAGATATTTTCACGAGGCATTTCCGACCCTGCCAAGGCAATATCTGACCTAAAATTTTCAAATCATCGCAAAATTTTAAAATGGTCTATGACTATTTAATTTTTTCCCACTAGGCCGCTGGTGGCAAAAAATTCTACAAAATTTTTTTGCCACCCTATATTGATTAATTATATATTTATATATATATATATATATATATACGACGGGCTTCTTTCAGTTTCTGTCTACGAAATTCACTCACAAGGATTTAGTTAGCCCGAAACTATAATACAAGATACTTACCCAAAGTACCACGCAGTGGAACTGAACCTAGTATCATATTGTTGGTAAGCCAGCTACTTTATTTTATATCATTTGCCATAAAGGCAGTACACAGATATGTAGCTTTGCGGGCTGGACACGGACATTAATGAGACGAATGATAATAATGCAAGATAATAAAGATGGGAGAAGACAGAAAGCGCCCGTCGAACCTCTGCTTCTCTAAAGCATTACTCTTTTACTTGTTTCAATCATTTGTCTGTGGCCATGCTGGAGCACCGCCTTTAGTCGAGCAAATCGACCCCGGGACTTATTCTTTGTAAGCCCAGTACTTATTCTATCGGTATCTTTTGCCGAACCGCTAAGTGACGGGGACGTAAACACAGACACACAACCACATACACGCACATACATATATATGTACATATATATACGACAGGCTTCATTCAGTTTCCGTCTACCAAATCCACTCACAAGGCATTGGTCGGCCCGGGGCTATAGCAGAAGACACTTGCCCAAGGTGCCACGCAGTGGAACTGAACTCGGAACCATGTGGTTGGTTAGCAAGCTACTTACCACACAGCCACTCCATTATTCATTAAAAAAACAACATATATAGAGGTATTAAACCTCTTACAAATATATACAAAAAATTGGACTAGAAGTCCATCACAAAGGAAACAAAATTTATACACATACATATGGAGGCGATAAACTTCTTACATTACTGCCTCAACTAACTCTTCTGCGGCCTTCAGGTATTCCTAAAAACACCAATCAGAGCAAAAAAAAAGTTATCAGTAATCCTCCTTTGGGAAGGATCTTGACCTGTGGAAAAATATCTTTTCTTTCCAGTCCCAGTGCAGTCACCTGCGAAGGCCACTCTGGACTGTCAATAAAAATCGGGTTCATCAGAACCCGACTATCAAGATTATACTCCACATACTCCACTATCGCCACTCCCCTGCGATTGAGGAATACAAATTCTTCGTCACCTTCATTGAGGGGGACCTCAAATACCTCGCTCGGTAGCATGCATCCCACTAACAAGGTTTCCTTCTTCTCCCCCTCCGATGGCACACATCCCACTGAAGGAGTATCGGGACATGCCGTCGCCGGCAATGCCCCGGTTTTCTTTTTCTTCTTTTTTCCCCTTTGCGACGGGATGGTGGAGTTCCTCCAACATGTCCGGAAGTCCCTCCTCCCCTCCCGCCACCTCAGGGTACATCGTAGGCAACCATTGTTGCCCACCTTCTTTCTCTTAGTACCTTTTCTCGAGGAGGTTACTTCCTCCTCGACTTTCTCCCTCTCTCCCTCCAACGAAGGAGCAGGAGGTTCCATTGGGGGTAACAGGGGGATTACAGTCATCATCAATCAACTGTTCCAGGACCTTCGCCTGGTTTCGGCAACAGTTATTCTTCATATGCCCTGATTCCAGGCACAGGTGACACTTGGAGGAACGTCCCTCAATGATCACCGGGTTCCTGGAATCAGTCATTGTCAAAAAATCTGGTAAAAGCAGATCTCCAGCCGATTGGGCCCATAGGGTTAAATTGGCTTTTGACTCGACCCAATCGACCGCAGGCAGTATTTTTACATTCAAGAGCCTGGCAGGGCCACCACTCAGGCCTCGACGGAGAGAATCTTCTATCCATCCAGCCTCTACACCGGACGGCAGCCCACACACTCAGGCTCTTGTCAATTTACGTCCACCATAAGTGGGGAGAAACAAAATCTTCCTCCTAACTATAGGTTGGCTCGAAAATTTCTGAGCCTCCGTAGGGGTATCAAACAGCACGCACACCGTTGCGTACTTTGCACCCCTACGGATGAACTTATGAGTTGGCGCCAACCCCGCCAACTCTTTTTCAATTTCAGTCTGAAAGAATACACAGATGGTGTCGCGGACCTTGCAATAGTTCCGCAACACCACCATTCTCTCATCATAGTATTTTAGCGACTCCTTGGGGGCCACAATTCGCTACTCGAAGGCTTTCTTACATTTGATTGCCATTAATAAAATAAACTAAAATATAAATGTCCATAACAAAATCAAAAATTTCGAAATAAAAGTCTCTAATGCAAACACAAAAAAGAGCAGAAAGACAGACAAGAGAAAAAGAACGAAGGAAGACAACAAAATTCAACTCTGGTAATCCTTTGTAGCACAGTTAAAAATCGCTTGCAGCACAAAAATAGCAGCAAAGATTTCTCCAATTCTGGTTGTACTCCAAATGGCAACATCTGCGAAGTGTACACAGTCACATAAAATCATAAATTAGAGGAGGGACACTCCTCCCGCATTCACACACAATTCTCACTAAAAAGTGAGTCTTTTAGTACGACCACTGGCAAACAAATGTCTGGAACCCAGTGGAGACCCTTCTCCGACAAAAAATAATAAACAATAAGGAAAAAAAATTCCCACTGAGCCCCCAAAAAAACAAATGCCCTATCGTCGTACTTCATATGTTCAATATTTCAATGTCAAACGACGTTACTTTCTTGGCGTAGAACAAACGCATCAACAACTTAGTAGTATGCAAGCTACATACCACACAGCCACTCCTGCACTTTTATGTGTGTGTGTTTGCATGTGTGTATGTATATATATATGTATATATATATATATATATATATATATATATATATATATATATATATATATATATATATATACTTTATTTAAAGCAGCAGAAAATTCAACAAAACCTGTTACTCTGATTTTCCCGTTGCCGTTCATCGGACAGTTTTTGCTGCTTTAAATAAAGCATATTACTCTACCACTGGTATTTGAGTACTCTTTTTCCACCTTGTTTCACATTTATGTGTTACTCCGGTATATATATATATATATATATATATATATATATGTGTGTGTGTGTGTGTGTAGTGTCTCTTTGTCTGTAGTGCCTGTTGTATCCTTTTTGTTCATTCTTTCAATTTAACAGTGTGTGCTACCAGATATATACCATTACATGCTGATGTAAATCTGCTCATATTGACATATATCACCTCTCCGTTATCACTTCTACCTCATACATTATGTTCTCATAGGTTTAACTATTCCAGTTTATCATATTGATACATAAACTTAACTTAACGTTTCCCATTCATAATGTGTTCCGAGAATAAGATGTTACTGCGAAGTACTGCGAAGTGCTGCAAAGAGCATAAGCTAATGCAGGTGTCGTGGTTTGCAGTAGTTAATCTTTCATGAATATCACGGTAGGATTATAAACTTGGAAGAAATTCATGGTACAAATATAAATTCTGCGGGAAGTAAGAGTAAGAATATAAATTCTGAAGAAAGTAATGGCAAGAATATAAATTCTGTAGCAAATTCATATAAAAATGCATGGAAATAATTCTGCATTGTTTAGTGAATGTCTGCGACAGAATTAAATATTGGTTTTAAAACAGTAGGCAGTCAGGGGAACAGAGTCAGATACATTCTTCAATAACATAAAGTCTTCATTCTCAGCATCTATACCAGTATAATATAACATATTTTTATTCATATTCTGTTCATCTTACCATATTCCAAATAATATTTCTATATGATATTCTGGACCATTTTGTTTTTCAAAAATATACCACAAAATGCGTCTACCGCTTGATCGTTCGATAAATTCCAAGATTTATCCTGTCCTTTTTTTATTTGCTGTTGTTTACTTTTTTTCTTTCCCCGCCCCCGAATTTGGGAAGAAGGAAAAAGTGTTATCATTATTAATGATTTTTCTTTGTTGATATAGTTTTTCTTCGTTTCCTTTCAGAAAGAAAGAATTATTACAGCTATATTTTCTTTTGCAAAATCGCTTTAGAAAACAAAAACTGAAGTGAGAAGTGAGAAATAAGCAAACAAACAAATCTTTGTTTTCAATAGATTTTTACCGTTAATAGAAATGCGAGAAAAAAAAAGATTTAATAAAGTAATAACCATATCATGAATTATCGCATTTGAGAAGACTAAATGAATTTTTATCAACTTATTGTTTGTTGTTGGCTTTTTGTGCGTGTGTGTGTGTGTTTGTGTGTGTACGTGTGTGTCTTTTTTTCTTTAATAACCAATGAATATAAAGTTTCGAAGTATGTAAAAATGCGATTTTTAGTCTTTTTTTTTTTTCCTTTTTGCATTCTTCTAAATAAATCATCTCTCAGAATACAAGCATTCTTGTATTAGCGTCGCTCCCATTAAGACAACTTTATTGCAACGACCTCATAAATATAATAGCAAAAAATTAATATTGATTTCATACAAATATATTCACTTATATATATATATATATTTCGTGTATGCATATGTGCGTGTGTTTATGCATATGTATGTATATATATATATATATATATATATATATATATATATATACACATATATACATAAATACATACATACATACATACATATATATATATATATAATATATATATATATATATATATATATATATATATATATATGTATGTATGTATGTATGTATTTATGTATATATGTGTATATATATATATATATATATATATATATATATACATATACATACATATATATGCATATAAGTACGTATACATATATATTGAGAACGGCTGCCGCAGATGTTTTTACGGAGGCTATGGTGACATATTTTTATTCAAATTTAGTAATACCGCTACTTTCGCTTCTAAAATTTGGTTACAAACTTGGAATTCCATAAAATTATCGATCGGTTACTGCGTTCATTACGGAGGTAGACGTGCGCTAAGTACTTTGTTTGAAATTAATCAATTATATATAAATAAAATATTACTTTTCAAATTAGCATTAAAACAGTTATTATAAATAATTGAAAATCTGGACAATAACAGAAACACCAGCCGAAGAGTCAACTCTGGACATTGCTCACTCGTATGAGTTTCACGTAGAGTCAATTCCCAGACATTTAGATAATGGTTAAGAGCGCGCACCTGCTCGGCTGATAACATTTTACTGGGCATTTTTTTTTTCTTTGAGAAGGCCATATACCATTGGAAGGCAAACATTTTAAAATTTGATGAGAATCTTGTCAGGCGGAATATTAAATTTAGTAAAATTCTTGGTCAATATTAAATGTATAACATCTCTTATGTTATGGATTCAATTTTGAGGAAATAGAATGGGGTGACGAGCAGGTGACGAGTGGTGTTTCCGCCACATTGCTTGTCCCTGTCTCTGGCTCAAAGTGATTAACACATCACTCACACTGGGTTAGGAAACATCCAAAGAAGCCAGCTGTCACATTTTCCTTTGATGTAATCAGACTGGTGCGCTCTTGATAAGATGTCAGCAAAAACGGTACCACCTCCAATTAAACCACATCGCATTTTTTTAAATAAAAAGATGGAAATATTCGCCTATACAGTTGTAAACATATTGACAATAGTATTCGATGATCAGAACAGCATTTTCTCTGATAATACGATTACATGATCAAGCCAGGCCAATCTCTAAAGACAACTACAGTTGCTAGATGCAGTATCAAGACCTGATTATATTCTGTCGTCTTCAAAGGGAAGTTTTACATTTCGGTGACGCTGTGTTAAGCATACTCTATCCGAGTCATGCTTGGAATGTATTTGTTCATAGATCGGCCCCATCAGGATCAAACTGGAACCAAAAACAACATAACACCGACAGCACATGAGTTAATGCAAACACAGAAATGCTATATCTAAACAAAAGAAGGGATGGTCACGGATGGAGTACCTTTAATGGCCTGTTAGATGAGAAATGACAAGAATCTAATAAGCAAGAGCAGAATTCCATTGCAGCAAGTTTGTTACGAGCCGTATATTAATTAACAGTATTTATCTATAGATATTTTATTGAAATTATACGTCGTAGCATACACATGTATAACATTACTCAATAAGTATATCATTATAGCGTTTAACATTACACTGTGAATATCAATTACAATATATTAACTTAAACATTGAGACCATTCGATATAATACATTGTTATTTATTACAATGTATTATATTCCCTTAGTAACTGTTTAGTAGCTGTATGTTATTATATACATTACGTATCACATTATTATGTGGTACAATTACATAGTGAGATTATTATAGCATATATGCATACATATACAACACACTCTGTGTATAAACCAGTTTGACAGGAACACAACCACGGATGTACTTGTAGATCTTTACTAATCTAAAGATTACTGTTAGCCTGGTGTGCCAACATAGAGCTTATGACATATTTGCCCATATTGATAATCCCACGCCAATAATTCCGTTATATATACAAGGGTTTTAAAAAATAATTGGAACAAATGTTAAATTCAATGAATATATATTTCTGAACAGCTTCGATGCGTCAGGGAATTGATTCACACAGCTTCCTGACTTCATTGAGATGGATCATGAGCCATTCTTCCTGCAAAACGTGCTCCAACTGTTGCAGACACGACGGTGGAGGGTATCGACTTCTAACTTATCGCTCCAAGAGGCCTCGGATTCTCAATAATATTATGGTCTGGAAATTGAGGGAGCAACTCCATATGTGGTAGATCACTACTATGTTCTTCATGCCAATTCTTAACCACATGAGAGATGGATATTGGACATTGTCATCTTGGAAGCCGCACTCAACATCAGGGAATAATGTCTGGACCATAGGAAGGACTTGATTACCCAAAATATTCCGATAAATGATTCTTGTCCATCCTACCATGTAGGGCAATGATTGGACCGAAAGACTTCCAAGAAATGGCTGCCCAAACCGTCGCTGGCATTCCTCCATGATTCACTGTAGGAAGAGGTCAGTCAGGATCAAAAACCTCTAGGGCTACCTCCACACATAAACTCGTCCTGCAGTGGGGAAAAGAGAAAAACAGGACTCATCGGAGAATATTACTTGCTTCATTTGGACTGTCGACCAGCGTACGGATGCAATTCGAAAAGCCGCCTCTTACATAGATATAAAAGTGTAAACAGTTTCTATTTACTATGCTGGATACGTGTGGTGTTCGTCTGGTATATTGAATTTTGTTTATTTTTATATGTCTTGACTATGCTTGCACTGACGAGTGAAAAGTGCATTTTGTGCACTAATTACGAAATCATATGATATGCGGCTGAGTCTGTTTTAGGAGGCTCGCTTCGAGAGTTGCATTCCCTCGCATTCAGTACAATGTGGTTATTATAGTAGTTTTGACTATATATATATATGCATATATTCTAACATACATATATATATGCATACACATGAATTTATGTATGTATGCATGCATGCGTATATATATATATATATATATATATATATAATATATATATATATATATATATACGAATGTAACCACATGTGAATCGTTGGCTACTTGTTTCCAGCGTCTTCCTTTTCTGTTGGACTCTCCTATTTCCGAAGAAGAGCTTTACTCGTAAGACCACATTTTTTCTTCCCTGAGCGTCTGCTTATAATTTGTATGTACCACGTCCTCGCGCTCTTGTTTTTTTTGTGTTTGTTCTGTTTTTGTTTTTCGATTTAAAGATATGCATACAACCTACACACACACACACATATATATATTTATACACACACACACACACACACACACACACACACACACACACACACACACACACGCACACACACATATATATATATATATATAATAGAAATATTAAAATTACTAAGTCTCTCTAAAGAAGATTACGGCAGCGTTACTGGGTATTAATAGTTATCGCCATACTAATATGGCAGTCTATAAACAAGACTAAATCTGTCGCTGATTAGCTCCCAGAGGCCATCGCCTCTAGCTAGCTATTTGACACACGAACCTGCGTCCATTACAACCTTCGAAGAGGGGATGTCAGCCGCTTCATCTTCCTAGTCAGACATCTGCAGACATGTTTCAGTGTTGTTGCCCTTCATCAATGCAGCGTAGCCAGAACCAGCAGGTGTCACTACTGACTCTCTGTTCGAAGATTTTATTTACCTAGTTACAGTGGAATACATCCACTTGTTTTCAATAATAGAAATATTAAAATTACTAAGTCTCTCTAAAGGAGATTACGGCAGCGTTACTAGGTATTAATAGTTATTGCCATACTAATATGGCAGTCTATAAATAAAACTAAAGCTGTCGCTGATTAGCTCCATATGTATATATAAATATATATCTAATAGCACAAATGTGTACGTATATACGTGTTTGTGTGTATGTGTGTATCAAAAATATATTTTCCACACCATGTAATATTGTTCGTTCCTTGTGTATAACAATGTATTACTGTCCTGTAACCCTAGATTGTTACTGAACGAGCAGATATATGATTAAAATTATTTCAGGCATAACCATCTTGCTTCATCTTTCCTGGTAAGGTTAACGAGTAATCTATCAGTACCTTAACGAAGATCCATCTTGTTTACAATGTGACTACATAATTACGTGTATTTTTGAGTAATTCGTACTT